>NW_006399997.1:970037-978654 GCF_000299155.1 Elephantulus edwardii | reverse complement strand
GCAGACAAATGACTTGAAAGAGGTGGTCAATAAATTGATTCCAGACAGCATTGGGAAAGACATAGAAAAGGCTTGCCAATCTATTTATCCTCTCCATGATGTATTTGTTAGGAAAGTAAAAATGCTCAAGAAGCCCAAGTTTGAATTGGGCACACTCATGGAGATTCATGGTGGAGGTGGTAGCTCTGGAAAAGCTACTGGAGATGAGACAGGTGCAAAAGTTGAATGAGCTGATGGTTATGAGCCACCAGTTCAAGACTCTGTTTAAAATTCAGCCTTTTAATAATTACAAATAAAAATTATTATTTGTGAAAAAAAATTACATGAGAACCCTCATGTAAATTTCTCCTATCCAAATACCAAACTTTATTAGGTTTTTTTAGGCATGTTATTCCAGTTCTTGGGAACTGCCATCATGTTTAGAAAAGTAGAGGAAGTCCCAAAAGGAAGACCTTCAAGGAAATAGATGTATACAGTGAGTGTGACCATGGATATGAGCACTGCGAGATTGTGAAGATGGCACAGGATACAAGGTTTCAATCTAATCCTAGGGTCATTATAAACCATAGTCGACTTGATGGCACCTAAAAACAGCAATGGAGAAAACTTTGAAACTGTCAACAACTTCATCTTACTTGGATCCACAATCAATACACTTGGTACCAGCAGTCAGGAGATCGGGAGACATATTGCACTAGGAAAGACTAGGAAAGTCAGGGACCTCTCCAAATTATTAAGGAGTAATGAAGTGTGTCTGAGGACCAAGGTGTGCCTGACTCAGGCCATGGTCATTTCAGTCACTTGCTATGCATCTGAGAACTGGACACTGAATATGGGTGAGAGAAGAATTGATGCCTTTGAATTGTGGTGTTGGAGAAGAGTACTGAGTATTCTATAGATTTCCAAAAGAACAAACAGATATATCTTGGAGAAGGTGCAGCCAGAGTGCTCCTTGGAGGCAAGAATGACAAAGCTTCGTCTCACCTTGTTTGGGCATGTTGCTAGGAGAGGTTATTTCTTAGAGAGGGACAGCATGCTTGGGAAGGTGGGGGGACAGAGAAGGAGAGGGAGACTCTCAACCAGGTGGATTGACACAGTGACTGTAGCAATAGGCTTGAGGGTGTTGGAAATAGTGAGGATGGCACAGAAATGGAGAGTGTTCAGACCTGTTGTACATAGGGTTGCTGTGAGTCATACTCAACTCGATGGCACCTAACAAAAACACAACCATCGAGTCAGAACCAACTCATTGCTGACCTTCCAGCGAGTTTTGACTGTCTGCAAATCACGTGGGAGCAGCTGGTGAATTCAAACAATTGACAGTGTAGCTCCTTACCACTAGGTCATCAGAGAGGGTTAGCAAAAGAGAGGAAGACCTTTAATGAGATGGATTGACACAGTGACTGCCACAATGGGTTTGAGCATGATGTCAGGATGTCACAGGCAAGGTTCCAATCTGTGGGTCATAAAGTTGCTGAGTTGTAGTCGACTTGATGGCACCTAATTTTTGTTAGATTGTTAATCTAAGAAGCCCTGCTGGTGTAGTGCACTATGTGTTGACCGGCTAACCCAGACACTGGCAGTTTGAATCTCTCAGAAGCAATGCAGAAGATGGATAGGCAACCTCTTCCTGTAAAGATTCATAGCCTTGGAAACCTGAAGGAGTGCTACCAGAAGTCAGAATTGTCTTGAGAGCAGCGGAGTGTTGTTTATTATTATGCTATTGTTTACAATTTTTCATTGCTTTGTAATTTGTTCTACTTGTGTATGTGTAATTTCATTGTTGCTGAGAATAAGTTGTGTACTTCAGTGTGTATTTCTCAAGACTACAGTATATTCTCACATAACCACAGTAGATATCAACTTCAGTAAATGTTATATTCATAGAATACTGTGTTCTAATTTATCATCCGTATTCCAATGGTGTCAATTGACAAAAAACCCTCGACTTTTTTAAATTTAATTTTCTTTTAAAAAAATAATTTTAATGAACATTTACAGAGAATTTGGATTTCCATTCATTCATTGCTGCACGTCTCTCCCCGCCCAGCCCTCTCCCTCCGCCCCCCAGTTCGCTCCTCTCTTTCAAAAGTAAAAAAGACTCCCTCCCTGGTACACAATCCCCCCCGCACCCCTCCCACCGCCCCAAGTACATTCCACTATGCAACCTTAATTGTGTACTCTTGTGAGAACCATAATACCCTATCATACATCGCTTTTAAATTATTCACTCCCTCATCTGTTTCAGTGCAGTATACACAATTTATCCAGTTTTTCTCAGTCTTAACCCAACCCTGATATCAGTCCCATTTTACAGCAGTGGCACCATGCAATATTTGTCCTTTTGCGACTGAGATATTTCACTCAGCATAATGTCCTTCAGGCTCACCTATTTTGAATAATATTGAATGAGTTCCTTGTTTTTCAATGCAGCATAGTATTCCATTGTGTGAAAATACCACAGCTTCTCTAGCCATTCGTTTGTTGATGGGCACCTGGGTTGTTTCCAACTCCTTGCTATTGTGAACAGAGCTGCAATAAACATGGGTGTGCGCTTATCTGCTTGGATGTCAGTTATGGTCTCTTTGGGATACATTCCCAATAGTGGAATTGCTGGGTCAAATGGTATCTCCATTTGCAACTTTTTGAGAAAGCGCCATACGGCCTTCCACAGTGGTTGCACCATTTTATATTCCCACCAGCAGTGAATAAGGGTTCCAGTTTCTCCACAACCTCGCCAGCATTTGTTGCTTGCTTGTTCTGTTAAATTTTGCTATTCTGACTGGGGTGAGATTTGCATCTCTCTTAGAGCTAGGGATTTTGAACATTTCTTCATGTGCCTGTTGGCCATCTGAATGTCTTCTTTGGTGAAGTGTCTATTCTTATCCTGTGCTCATTTTTCTATTGGATTATTTACCTTTATCTTATTGTGGTGCTCAAGTATTTTATAAATTCTAGATATAAGTCCCTTATCTGACATGTCATTACCAAACACTTTTTCCCAGTCTGTGGCTTCCGTTTTTACCCTGTTGGAGAAGTTTTTGGATGTGCAAAGGGATTTGATTCTTAGAAGGTCCCATTCATCTATTTTATCTTCTCCTGGTTGTAGATTAAAATGACTTTTATAGCATACTTACCTTTTTAACGAAGGATTAAATATTAGAATTAAGTATTGCTTTTAGTTGTCATGTTTATTTAGTCTTGATTATTTTAGGACATTGCCAGAGTCTTTGACATTAAATGTGTTTTTCCTTTCCGGGGCGGGGGACATGTACAGAAAAAGCGATGCCATTTCAACATTTGTTACAATTCAGTGAGATTGATTGCATTCCTCAAGTTGTGCAACTACTTTGTCTCTTTCCAAATCATTCCACCACTATTTACAGGCTCACACCCCGCCCTCCCCATAAAAAAACTCTTCTCACCTATAGACCTTGACCCCTGACTTCCCCACTTACCTGGCTGTATGATCTTAAGTCACAGTTGGTTTTTTTTTTTTAAGAAACTTCATCTTTGTTTTAGAAACTATGCTACTACACAAGTACTTGGACATATAATCAATTGCTAGGTATAGAGGTAAAAATCATCATTAGAATCTTTTAACTCAATTAGGAAAGATACATTCAAAGGTCCCAATTGGGACTTTCAGTTCTTCCCAAAAGGCAACCTACTCACCTTAATCTAAGCCCTTCTGAGTTGATGTTATCAAAATGTTAGACACCCAAGCAAGGAGCTTCTCAAAAAGTTAAGTCACATTTTTGCCAAGCTTAAGTTTTCTCATCTGTAAAATGGGATAAAAGTTCCTGTCTGATAATGTGGTGACAGGTTGGTGTGAAAAGAAATAGGGCTTGTGAGAGAAAACAATTTGGCCCCACTTCCCCCAACCCCCGCCGGCTTTTCCATGCTTTATTTTGGTATTCAGCCAATTAACCTTGTGTGTTCCTTAATTGCATGTGTCATAATTTATGGCCAGCCCAATCAAACAACTCATTAAGATGATAAAGAAGGTACAGCCACTATTAACAACAAAAAAAAAAAAACAACCAACTTATGCAGGACTTTTACCTGATGTTAAGTCAGGATTTTTAGAATGACAACAATCTATAATAAGAGGTATGTTACAAAGTGGACTGAGAAGCGGTGGGGAAAAATTGGAACAATGAATAAGAATATACCCCAACCCCAAAGAAGAATCAGGATTTTAGAAGATATAGGGAATCTAAACTGTTTAGTGTGGAAGTCATTAATTCTTTCCCAGGAATGGAATTGTAGAGGTCTAAATCATAACAAATCAATTGGAAATCTCTTTAAAATGCAGACAGACTCTGATTAAGTACATCTTCACTGGGGGATACATTCTATAATCATAGAATGTGTTTAGTGCAATATTTTGGTACTTTCACTCTAAAGACCAATAGTAAACATGCTGAACGTGGTTAGAAAAGTTCAGGGTGTATAGAAAACAAGAGCCATGATTGCAAAATTGTTTATTCACTTTTCAAGCTCATGTTAAAAATCTAAGAAAGACCGAGATGACATATACAATGATGATATAAATACATAAACATTGATTTTTATTGGAACAGAATGCTAGATGAATTCAAGCTTTCCTCATTTCAGGTTTTATTTCACACAAAAAAATGGTTTTCTTAAATTATGCTGTGATAATGTCTCTTTAAAAAAGAATGTATTTCATGTATATCATTCAGAGAAGCTGAAAGGCAAAAATTAACTTTGGTAACTTGTTATTAAACATATATTTGCATGCCATAAAACCAAAACTACTTTAAAGTACTGTGATGGTCAAATCGGTCCATATGTGATTCAAAGGTTAAGCTTAAAAAATTTAATGATTTGACAGGCAATAATTTGGGTTTTGTCATCACTTTTATAATGATATCACATCCATTCCACTACAGGTAATCCATTCAAAACAGGACTAACTTAATACTCTTACAAAGCTCTTAGCCTTGCCTTGATTGGAAATATTTTTGAGATGCTGGTGGCAGTAACAATACCTTTCTGTTTTTCTTCATTCAACAACAAAAAACAGAGAGACTAATAAATCATATGAATCACAAAAAAAAAAAAATTCATTCTCAACATTTGAAAACCAAAGTCTAAAATAAAGCCATATCTATTCTTTAAAAAAATAGTCCCTCAAAACAGTAATTGCCTGGTTCATTATGAAATACCAGATCTGTAAGATCTCCTATATCTTGCAAGTCTATATGATCTATTTATGTAAAATATTTTAAAGATTAGATATATGGTGAATGCATTTGAAACTTCTGATAAGTATTCAAATTTAGGACAGTTTTAGAAAAAACAAAACCAAGTTTAGGAAGACTTTCCGAAATATGTATAAAATAAAATACTATGGTCAGTTCTGTCCTTCCTCTTCTATTTTCTCTCTTCTCAGAAATTTAAACTTACAAGTTCAGGCTTTTAAAAATGCAGGAGAAAAGAAAAACCCCAACACAAGATGAAATGTTTTACTACCTATACTGTTCTCTTCTTAGTGTTGTTACTATCATACAGGCCAACATTATTCTCCTTCCTTGAAAAAAAGACTGTCTTAATTGTTCTTAGAGCTTAAGAAAGTTTTAAAAAAATCAGGTGCTTTAATAAGCAAGCCGCTAAATGCCTACAAGATGTTAGATAACTTGCAATTTTGAAGAGTGCTAAAGTATGAAAGGAGATATTGAACGTGTAATAGTGTCAACTTTGCCTCTTTTAAAAACTAAGCTATCCTATACATTTCAGTTAAATTCCATTCTAGTCTACAAAAAATAAACTGCTGCGCAAATATACTTAAGATCATCTTCATGATACGTCACAAGTTCACTTAAGTCCCATGATGCCCTCGCCCTCTTTTAGGTGGAGTAAAGTAAGACATTAAGCACCTGTAGTTACTTGGTTAAGGAGATCTGGCAGTACAGAAGCTAAAGCACTTGGCCAATAACCAAAGATCAGAGGTTTGGATTCACCAGCAGCTTCTCAAGAAAAGATGTGACGGTCTGCTTTTAAAAGGTTTATAAGCTTGGAGCCCCTATGGAGTGTTCTACTCTGTCTTATAGGATGGTTATGCGTCATAACCAACTTGATGGCAATGGGACCATATGTTGATTAACTCTCATTTGAGCAGCACTTGATTTTGGATAAAGGAACTTTAAATGCACCCTTAAACTTTCCAAAAGTCGTATTTACAATCACTGTACAGCATTCATTTTATATACACATATATACAAATTGGCAAGAAGCATATTAAGCTATACTTTCAATAATATAGAAATAACAAATATGACCATGCTAAGCCAGCTATTTGGGAAATATGCTTGGTGTTCAGTCACAATGGCAATAACCCTATCGCTTAAATATACCATAGATGCCTAGTTTTAATTTTTACCACACCTACTATTTTTATAAGGGGAAGCCAGGGCTTTTTTACAAAGCTTTCCAAATATTATATGGTTGATTCTACCAGTGTGAACTGCCCTATCCTATGAATTCTTGAATTAATGAATGGGACAAGAAAATGGTTAGACCTCAACCCTCAGGTCATATAATATAAATTACTCTGAGAGTAAATTTCTGACATTTTATGACTATGTAGACAGTTTGCTTTTCTATATTTTCTTCTCATAAAACCACATTGAATTCTGTTATATCTATAAACAGGTGGGCATGGCCTTCCTAGAAGACATTAGATGGATTTTCCTAATCTAATTCCTTGCTCACAAAATCAAATGGGTGATTTTGATGATCTTTGTTGTTTTCTGATCTAACAAGTCCTCTACCAACTTCTGGCTATCGTAGAGAAGCAGAGATAGTCTGGTGAAAACTGTGAGTTCTAGAATTTGATGGGATTGCCTTGTTTTCCCAGGTTTTGACAATTTCCTGCCTTTGACAAGGTATGATCTTACCACTTTTTTAATTGCTTATTTCAGTGGAATATATTTGAGATTTTCTTCTCGAAAAGAATGTTATGTAAGCTAAAATTGTTTCCTGTTCTATAAAGTCCTGATCTTGAGACTGAATGCCAATTTGGCATTCCTTTCCTGTTAATATGATAAATAATATGCCAGTGTTTATCATATGAAGAAACTCTTATGATCAGATTTGGCTATAAAGTAGTAAGAATTGTACAAATTATATTACCACATCTAAACAAAAAAATCTTCTCACACTAGTTATTATAAACTTTTCCATTCTAATATCCTTTTCCCAGAAGATGAAATTCACCAGAAATGTAGAAATAAACATTGTACTATGGTTGTAAATACATGAGACAAATAAATAAGGTCACATAATTTGCATATTTCAAACATGTAAAGAGGCCCTACAGTCGTAGTTCAGGAAGACAGTCTAAGGTATTGTACCCTGAGTTCTTGAAGTAACCCCAAACCTAAGGTCATGGACTTTAGAGACAGAAAAACCCATAGGGTTTGCTTATCTCTCATACAAGAGTTGCCACTATTCACTCCAAAGTGGTTGTTTCAATGCTTACTCTACAGTTTGAATGGAAAAAAGGCTGTTCAAAGAATGTAAAGCTTTAAAGTTGGATTACTATGCAGTTCATGTCTGTAATACGTCAAGAGTGGTAACACTGTTAAAGATGTCAGAAGTAGAGTTCAACAAACTCAGGCTTTTCTTTCTTCAGTGGATAAACATAATCCCAGTTACAAAATCAAACAAAGTCTACCAATTAATTATAAGAACCAAAATTATCAGAAACAGAATGATTTTTCGGATTCCATGGGCAAAACACACGTTAATTTTGTTTTAAAATAAAGTTCAAAATAACTCTTCTAATTGGATTTGAAACTTAAAATTTGTATGTAACAGTAATATAAAAACTCATTCAAAACCAAGGTTTTAAGTTTCTTGTTTTAATATATAGCACTTACTGGTATTAGATTTATTTTTAAAAAATAAATAGAAAGTTTAAGAATAATTTAAGCTGAGTGAAATATGTGAATATTTGCTTGAAACTCCTGTTAAGCATCTATTTAGAAAAACTAATCACAATGAAGAGAGATGTCAATCATTTGCTGGTAGTTTTCGGTTAAGCTTAATTTTAAGCCATTCAACTTAAAAAAGAGGTAGGGGAGGGGGAGTTTTTGTTCTGTCAATTTCATTTCAGTAAAGTGCACAGACATTCTTTGGTTTGCTATGACCTCAGAGGAGGTGTAGAAATCAATGGCGCTGGTGTCAGATTCCTGACCATGTGACTGAGGTTGGCAATCGTCTCTTCTAGGAGGTAATTCTTCTTTTCTGCTGTTCTCTGTCGCTGTTCAGTCATCTCCAGAGCTTTCAACAACTGGGCATTTTCAACATACAAATCCTTCACCATTTCATCTGCTTTTGTATTCTTGCAGAGCTAGAAACAGAACCAGAAACATCTTGACTCCATTTCTGTAAATCTGCTTTTAAGATCTGACATAAAGATACTTGTCTATAAAGGCAAACGGTTTCTATCAATTATATTCTTTTATTTATAATACAGTTTTAACATCAGACCTGGTATTGGGGATACAAGTGGAGGAAATTAATTTATCCCAAAGTGCTTCTTCACATAATATATTTTGGTAGAAGTTACTGATAAAAAAAAACC
>NW_006399997.1:953605-969937 GCF_000299155.1 Elephantulus edwardii | reverse complement strand
CCAGACCAGAGGATCTCATGAATTTTTCTTAGAAGCCACTCTTATGATTGTCATTAATTTTGCTGTGATGCTGAAACTTGTGCCACTGGTGTGTCAAATGTCATAATGGTTACCTGTGTTGTTTGGTAGAGCTCCCAGATTAAGACAGGATTGGAAGCAGAAGAGGCATCCACTTCCTAAACAACATATCTCTGGAAACTCTATGAACTTAGAGAAACAATGACAGTTACAGACCAGGGTTCAGGTCTTTGGTTCAGAGGATCGCTATGAGTTGTGCTCGACTTGACAGCACTTAACAACAACACTGTTTTGATCAATACTAGTACTAAAGGTTTAAAGAATATTTTCCTGTGAGAAAAACGGCACAAAGCAGCTTTTACAAATGAATGCGTTCAATGCTCACAAAGACCTATCTCATCTTACATAGAGACAATTGAGGTATCGTAAAGGTTAGAACATTTTCACAAAGTCACACATAGGGGTAGTGTGTGAGAGGCAGAACAGAAATCAGAACTCGGCCTGGCGATCTCTGAATACATGGCTGAAGGGATCATTATACAGAACGTTAAACAGAAACAAGGTGATGGAAGTGTGGGGACCGAGGAAAAAAGGAAAGAGAGATGGAAGGAAGAACTTGCAAGAATCAGAACTGGGAAGTGAAGAAAGGTCTGAAAGACAATTTTCTCCTTGTAGAGATGAAAATCCTTAGATGATGAAGAGAGGGACTTGTAGGCAAATTTTAACAACCCCCTGGGACTAAAAAAAAAAAAAAGAAAGAGTATACTGTTTTGTAGCATACTTTGTAGTATCTGCCAATTACTGTGGTGTAAATACTATTGTCACCGCTACTGGCACAATGCCTCTAAATGCAGAGCTGGGAAGAGAAGGGGCTGGTTCCTCATACAGCTCTGCTCTAGAATGCCAAGCTGCTGAGGGAAACGATGAGAAGGCAGCAGGTGGTGTGAGGTTACAGACGTAATTCTTCAGGCTATGATGAAGGACTCCCCACTTTCAAGTGTGATACTGATTCAATCCTGCATGAACATGTGCTTGAAGAGAGGGCTACAAAATTGGCCTACAGTCAGGATTTTCAGAACTCCTCCTCCATCCTTTGTTATGTCTTCTCCAAGTGACAATTATTGCTGCAGAGGAAGTTACCACTAGTCCCACTCTTTCCTTCTCATCCCTTTTCTAGTAAGTGCCAGGTGTCTCATTCTCATCCTCTACAGATGACACAGACCTCAGAATAATAAAAGTCTCCATCTGTTCATTGTTGGATGTATGGCATGAAAGAGCCGGAAGACGTTAGAAAAGGAGAGAGTCAGTGTCCGCTTGAACAAGGTTATCATTGTAGGAAGTATAATAGCCTCAGACCTGTCATTAACATATTTCCCTTTTTTATTATTATTCATTTAAATGAACATCTACAGAGATTTTAAAATTCCATTCATTCATTGTTGCACTCCCCCCCCATTTATATGGTATTTAACATCAGATGTTTGAATCTTTCCATTTATAATACAACTAATTATTCTTTTAATGTATGACTCATATATTGTAACAGAGAAATAATATCGGTTATTTTTCCTTAACTCTTTTGGCATAGAGCCTCACTTACCGGGTATATGCTAATCTTATGGCTATCGTCTAGGTAGGGTAAGAAAGCTTGTCAGGACCTTAGGATAATTTTACTATCACTTTTGTGGTGAATAGCTTCCTTTCTTCCCTCATTGTACCTGAAACTCCTCATTTTATACTGAGGGCATATAAAAGCAGGCAGGACATCTAAAAGTCTAAAAGTTTAAGGGAATAAAGAGCAACTTGAAGACTGGTTAATGAATCTATTAGCATTTCAAAGAGCAAGGATGAAAGCCCTAACACTCTGGAGCCTAGGACCTAGATAGATGATTGGCAGGTGTAACACACTAGCTACTGAAGATAGAACCCACTGTCTACTAATACAACTTTTCTTTCCTCCCTCCCTTGCTTTCATGAAAAATCCTTTGACAAGTCTTTATTATCTATGGAATACAATTCAAACTTCTTATATCAGTGCACACAGCCCTCTACTACTCTGCTCCTGCCTCTCTCTAGGACAATGGGAATTGCTAACAACAAAGTGCTTATCTGTAGTGGTCCACATCCTATTAAGTTGTGAAAACTGCATGGTGTTCCCAAAGCCTAAAATGTCCCTTTCCCACATGTCTGCACTTTTCCAAATGATAGACAACACTCAAGACTTAGTTTAAGAGATCTTCAGGAATATTTCTTTTAAATTCCCAGGCTTTTAAATTCTTCTCTATGCTCCTCTCTGTAGGAAAGAGTATAAAAGTCATTACAGTACAGTTGGAACCGATTCATAGCTACTCTCCAGCAGGTATTCAGGAGGCTGTAAATCACACAAGAGGGGCTTGCCCATCTTTTTCCTGTGGAGCCGCTGGTCGATGTGAACTTCCAGAGAGCCACCTCTTTTGGGTTCGCAGGGCAACTCACTACAGACTAGGCCACCAGAGCTCTCTTATAGTATTTTCTGGATTTTTTAAACTCACCACTGGCCAAATGCATAGTGCTTTATAAGGATAACAGAACTTGCATTCCACACGGGTAAGGATATTGTCTGGTTCACTGCTGTATCTCTAGGGCCTAAAGCAGGACCTGGTGCCACATAGGAACTATATGCTAAATGAATGATTAAAAGATTGGATAAATAAAAGCTTACTGAATAACTATCTCTCTCCACTCTGTGTATTAAAATATGTCACAAAGGAAAAATACCATTTATCTCTGCATTGGGATTCTTTTGAGATTATTCTCCTTTTCTGTAATTAGAAAAATTAAGTTGGGGAAATTTCTACTCCCTCATCACCAACCCATTTTAGTCTGTTTTTCCACAGAATTCATACAACTCTCCTGGAAGTAGTCCTTTCTACATACCTCATCAATGAATACACAACTAATTTCTAAATCCTGAGGCTCCTATGCTCTGCTATGCTGGTACGTAAAAATGATCAGACTGTTTAGTGCCCTTAGAATTTAAAGTCCAGATTGTACGTGTACTTTTTTCATCTGAATATAACAGTGAAGTACGTTTTTGAGCTTGTCACAGGTTTTTGGTAACAGAAAAGTTAATGTTCTATTTATTATCAACCTCTCCTGAAAATAAACTTTTTAGACCTCTATAATTTTCCAGTGTATTTAAATAGGAAAAGTTCCTGGCTTAAGAAGAGAAATTTTATATATATGTATATATATATATCCACAACAATAAATATTAAGTTTGAGCCACTGAGACCTCATTAGGAGGCTTAAGGTCTATGTGAGTCATTGTTAGCAAATGTACAGTCTTCAAATGTGGGGGTGGGGTGGGGAAATATATACCTTAATAAGCTTTAGGGGGAAATGATGCAGAATACAGAATTCATATTTTAGGGCAAACAGGAGAGAGTTTTCTAAGTTCTTATAAACATTTATAGTAGATTTTGCCTTTATTAGATAACAAAAGAAGTCAACAAGTTAATGGCAATAAAGGGATGTAAATCTGGAGTTAAAACTGGAATGTGGAGTGGGTGGGCAGAGATGACCAGGGACGCTCACTTGTTCTTTGAGCTGATTCACTTTCTCCTGGAGAAGCCTTTTAACCAGTTTCAGTTTCTGTTCAACTTCTATCATTCGTTCTTCCATGGCAGTTACCAGTTGCTCCTGGTTTCCCTGCAAGGAAGGAAAAGAAGTGGTATTTCATTTCAAAATTTCAGCACATTGAAAAGAAAACACTAGTAGTGTGTTTCCCCCACAAGATGTACAGAGAAAGGACAACAAATGCTTTGTCTTTGGAACAAGAAGGGTGGATGTCTGATGAAATGGGAGATCAGAATGCACATGTTAACAAAGTACTCCTATCAGAGAAAGAATCAAACATTAAAATTCCAAACAAGCAAAAAGGTATCTTACCTGTGTTACCATCTTCCCGTGAGATAACACAAAATTCTTAAAACCCATAAAATCTGCTTGTACTTCCAGTAAAATTGGTATCCAAAGTTAAGAGATAATGCAACTTGATCTTCTCAATCACTAACAAACACTAATTATTTTCAGAATTGCTTAATATGTCCAACCAGCTATGCATGTCTTCTTTTTTTATTTCTTTTGTAATGGCTGAGTAGCGTAATCATGCTAGTCTTTCTTCTTCCTAACAATCAGGCTCTTCCTGCCAGTTAGTCTAGTCATGGGTTTCCCAATTTGGCTTGTCAATGTGAAGCAAACACCTGGTTTGGAGGATGGGTTTATCATCAGAACAGATTTAAAATGAAGGATCTTCTCCCTGCAAACAGCTTCTAAATAAAACAATGGTCAGGAAGAGAAGCCCAGCCTTTCCTTCCTCCTCTGCTCCTGCAGCAGCGATGTCTTGAAGAGTACATGGTTCTCAGAGCGCAGACGGGCAGATCTGACAGCCTTACGGTGCAAATGCCTACCCGCCTACTCCCCATACAGCCACCCCAATTTCTACATAATGAGTTCCAGATTTCAAAAGGTTCTTCAACTGTTTCAGTAAAATGCAAAGTTAATGGTAGATGGCATAACTTGTTTTTACATAGACTTGAAAAGGTATTTTTTAAAATAAGCAGAAGTCAATATATTTGGATATTAAGTAGTAATTTTTTGGGTATTAAACAGTAGTAATCATAAATGAAACAACAGAATCAGAATATTGATTTTAATATCAACATTTTAGTAGACAAGATTCTAAAGCAGAAAAGTAAATTTCAAGAAATCAGGACTTGAGAACATCCAGGGGTGGGAAAATCCCTGTATTTTTTTTTTAAATTCTAAATATAATGGCTTTTAGAAATTTAAATATTAATAGAAAGTATCCAATTTCTACTTATCTAAGAAAAATAACCCCCAATATGATAACAAATAATCAATTTTCAGAACACACAGTATTGCAAAAGAGTGAAGTGAAAAAGAGGACAAACAAAAGCAATCATCATATATTTAAAATTTATTTTATTGTTTCATCAAAATTCTCTTTTTCTGGTCAAAATTATTATACAATTTATACAAAACAGTATAAATAGTCCTGATTTTCTTCAAATTCCATATATAAAAGTAGTACCTTTTGTTAAAAATAGTTTACAGAATATGGAATGAGAAAATATATAGAATACATCCTTTCAAGAATTTCAAATCCACACTCTTTAAATGGTATAAATAAAAAGATTTGGAATAAGATGAAATTTGTGAATTTGATTCACAAAATATTGTTTCTACATAAATAAATAAGAGACATAATACTGCAAAGGCTTAACAATAATAACAATAGCAAAATAATTTAAAAGAGTGCTTGATCCCAAAACATTTCTCAGCTTATGTCTCTGTGTGGTATGTGTGCATGTGTGGGTGTGTGCATGTGTGCATTTGATCATCTGCCATGGTAAGAAATGCCATCAATAGCAGCCCAGTTTTCACAGGCGCCCAATCCTTCTGTAGGAATCTGCATGCACTGCTCGCTGCTCCGGTAGCAAGGCCTAGAGAAAGAAGGCAAGTGGTACACTTCACCCTGATGTCAAGACTGTATTTTGGGGGGAGTCTAAATTCACACACATAATACAAATGATTTTTAGATGCAAATACGCTAAAATCATAGAAGCAAGCAAAGCAAACCAAAGGCAAAGAAATCACATCACTCCACACAGAGACAACATGCAGATGCTAATAATACTCTGTAATCTTAAAACTTGTGTCTGCTCAGTGACTTGAAACAGGAGTGCCTGCAGGTGGCGTTCTAGAGAGCAATATGCAATCTGCCTTGTAATTTGGATGAAGATTTTTTCCTTCCAGACTGAAAAAAATCTTAAGAGTTTTTGTCTCTCTAACCCTAAAATAACTGGAGCAAAGGATTAAAAAAATTAAAATATTGGTGAATGGGCTCAGAAGATAATGCTTTGAAAATATTTGTGTGCATGGAAGAAAAAAAAGGAACTGAATCCTAGCTAAACCATTGGGTTTGTAATACCCATTGATAAGTAAAGTTAAACTGTATAAAAGAAATATATGATTAGGTATTATTGGCATGACAGAAGTCCAGAATAAGAGCTGAATAGTAAAGTGGACTGGGGGCAGGGGAGGGAGGAGGAAAATGTACAATATGATTGAATGGAAATCCAAGTTCTCTATAAACTTTCATTAAAATCTCAACAAAAAAGAACTGAATATTCTATTTATCCAATGCCACATTATTAAAATTTTAACATAAATTTAATTTTAACATTTGGAAATTGAAGTAGTAAGGAGAAAGCTTCCACAGATATGCATCTTGAAATACCTAAGACTAAATTTCATTTGATAGACAGAAAAAACCTTATGGCAACACATAGATGTAAAGTAGTAGATGAACAGAGAACTGTAGCAATGTATCATTGTAATGATAATGTCACTTTGCAAAGTCATTTGGAAGGGTTTTAGAGGGGAAAAGTTCTGAGGGCAAAAAAGAGGTGAGGGGGGAAGATAGGGATGGGGGAACTCCTTATCAAATATTTATTCAGAGGCATAGTATTTGAAAACAGGAGAAGTGCATTTCAAATTTATATAGAAATTAATTCCCAAGTTAATTTATTCATAATTAATTTGTTGTTGTTGTTGTGTACCCTTGAGTCAGACTTGACTCACATCTGGCTCTCCAGTGTGTTTTCAGAGGTAGTAAATTGTGTGGAAGGAGAATGTCCGTCTTTCTCCTGGGGAATAGTTGGTGGATTGAACTGCATGCCTTTGGGTTGTCAGTTCAACTCCTTATAATTTGGATTATTATAAAAAGAATTCTCTTTATTTTTAATTCCAAGTCAATTGAGCAATAACTAGGCATTAAAAGACTTCGGAGAAAGTATGATTATGAATGAAGTGCCAAAGGACTGTGTCTGGTAGTGAGTGGGGATAATGCTAATTCAAAGGGAAGGAAAAGATTGTTTTCTTAGAAACAGATATTTTTAATGAGATGATTTTAAAAAATTAACTCATGCCAAATAAAAAAATTCTCCTGGCTACATCCTACTTTGTTCAAGAGTTATTTGCTACTTGTAAATTCTGAGCAAACAGGCTACCCCCCATCTGGTAGAGGAAAACCCAGGAAGCTTTGTTAGTGCATATCCTAAGGATACACTTGAATTTTCTAATAGTTTCGGCATCAGACAATGACACTGGACCAACTGTGTCCCATGCTTAAGTGACACTGTTACATCCTCATACATGTGTAAGGGGAACCCCAAAAACCCAACCAAACCCACTGCTGTAGAGTTGATTTTTTCCCCCTTCTTATTTCCTTGTTGTGTACCGCCAACTTGGATCCAACTGGCTCAGGAGGAGATTACCCCTCCTTCTCCAGAGGAGAATGTGGTTCATTCGAACCATCAACCTTCAGGATTGCAGTGGAGCTTCTTGTCACTAGGCCACCAGAGCTCGCCTAGAGTTGATTCTGAAGCACAGCAATCCTCCACTGAGTTTCTGAAGTTGTTAGTTTTAATGCGAGGAGATGGCCCATCATTTCCCAAAGAGGAGCTGCTAAATGGGAAGCTCTAATGTTTTGGGTAGTAGTGAAATACTATAAACCAGTGCTCCTTAAGGGAAACAAAGGAATCTTAATTACCCAGCTTAGGCGCTGAAAGTGTAAAAAAGTGGTACCATAATGAATAAAGCAGAAAAAAAACGGCAAATCCCTGTAGTTCTGTGGACCTGTAACCTTGATATTCAGGTTCTTTATTCTCATGTTTGGATCGGTATAACTTGTAAACAAACAGGTAAAAATTAGACAAGCAACTCAATATACCTGAATTTACTACTGAAGAAGAAAAAGATTTCCATACCTGTGGTGTGTCAGTTTCGGAGGTCCTGTTTTCAAGTTCCTCCTGCAGGTGTTGATTTATCCTTTCTGCCTGCAGCAGCTGTTGTTGAAGGTGAAGAAACTGCTCTCTGGGCACCATCGGACAGCCTTGCTGCTGGAGCAGCTGCAGATCCCAAGAATGAGGGGATGCGCTAAGCATCACAGTGGACTTCAGGTGCTGCATCTGAAGCACAAGGGCAAAGTCTGTCAGCGTCAATGCCTATAAACACAGAAATGCCCTTGAAGGTGTCAAACAGGGAATAATGAAGTTTGTGAATTCATTTCTGGCCTCTAACATCCACTGACATCTTGCTAATTGAACAGCACATGAACCTAGGTCACATGTAAACAGGATTATTTTGCTTATGACATAATATAATTAATTAATAGGTGGTCTTAAATTGCTTGGGAGGAGATTTCCCATCTTTGTCTTACTGAGCCACTGGTGGATTTGACCCGCCAGAGGTGACTGGGTTTTGAGGTGGCAGAGCAATTTCCCGTTGATTAGGCCCCAGGGCTCCCTCTGGAGCCACCAGTTGGGTTCAAACAACTAACCTTCTGCTTAGCAGTCAAATGCTCAATTACTGCTCCAATAAAGCTCCTCATGATATACATAATATTTTAATTTTACTTCATTTTTTTCTTACATTAGAAGAGCGTTTAATATACTAGATTATTCATTCCCATTTTAAAGAAAAATGGCATGAGGTAGGAAAATTAGGGAAGAACTTGGCTAACTTGAGGGTTTTGCCACATTTCTTATCTACCATTCATGAAGATTCTTGAAAGCAAATGCTTAATGCCTGTATATTTTCCTGGCTCAAGTCTGCAAATTTTTATAGAATCTTAGTGTCCATTTAAAAAGACTTAAATCTACTTTAGATATTTATATTAAATAAGTGATCAATGTGTAGTTGCATTCATTAAATTAAATAGCATTATGAGACAGGCAATTCTGCCACCTATGGCAATATCCTAGAACATATGGAATAGGAGTATACAGAAGTATTTGTTTGATACCATGAGAAAATGGCATATGTATCAACAGACCAATTGAAGTTTGGGTAAGGAAAAGGAGAACACATTGCTTTTAGGACAGTGAAAGGCATGCCACCTTATATCCATCTATACATTCAGCAGACACATGGCTCAATGAAGGCATGCAACAAGCATGGCCAAGTACTAACGTCAGGCTTATGGGAAAGAGAAAGAGGCCTTTTATGACACACCAAATGCTTTCATGAAACTTTAGAGCCATTATCCATTTATTTAAGTCTGAATTTCTAATATGGGCCTATTTCAAGTTGTAGATGAAACAAATCCATCACTCTATTTTCAAGAAATAGAGGATATGGACTATGATATTCCTATAATTTTGTATCAGAGAACATTTCCCTCATAAACAATGTTTTACATACTGAGGAAAATCCTGGTATAAGAGTAGATGGAGATATATTCCACATTTTATTTATTTTTTTTAAATGAAAATAAAAATGAATACTGGCTCTTACCTTAAATACTTATTGTTATTGTGAGGAGAAATGATTATATGAACCAGGATTTTAATGAGATGTCTCCATGCTATGAAAGTTCAATGGAAAGAATGCTCTACCTTCACACACTATCTCAGGGAGAGAACTGCACCCTTCTCTGCTAGCTCCAACCACTGAGTTCTAGGTACAGGTTAGCCACAGACAGGAAAAACAAAAGAGAATTACAGGAGTTATAAAAAGAGGAAAGAAAGAATGAGTTAGAAAGAAAAATATCAGTTGAGTGTATTATATATGTGAATGTGTGCTCTAGTCAGTAAGAACTTGTAAAGGACAAACATTTACATTTCTTTGCTTATACATTTTTTAGGGGGAAGATAAGCAACTACTTCCTCACCTTCTGTACTGTGATTTGTGAGTTTGCCGCTTTCCCCCTATCAATCTCAATATAACTATTTGGAAGATTGCAGCGCCAGAATGGAATGGATCTGGTGTTCGATCCCTTGGAACTTGGAGGTATGGAATATAAGTGATATTTTTGTTTTCATGTGTTTGAGTAGTTACCTGTCACAGAGGTATACTAGCAAGCTTGAGAACACTGAAATAGTCCATACACCATTTTTTACATGTTCAAAGGGGACAATTATACCAGACTAGAATCAAGTGGGAAGCTTTTCTCAGATACCCTGCTTCCCAAGATTCTGATGTAACAGCATCACCTATTACTCTTCACCTCAATCAGGGCAGAATCTTTATTCAAGACAAAAGAAATAGACCAATCCCTCGGGTGAGCTGGGGCACAAAAATGATGTGAAAACCATTAGAGATTCCCCAGATTTGTTTCATCTATAGATATCATACCATAAATATTCAGTTTGTAGAAATCTATATAGACTTAATGGCATAGTTTTACTTCCTAATGAAAGCTTCCATAAAGTTGATGGTGAATGGTATTCTGTCAGTGTTCAAATGGGACAATAAAATGCTTTTTCCTTAGTTATGCAGCTTCAGTGCCAAGAACACTCAATTTTTCTCCTCCATTAGCAAATATTTACTACCAGTTCAGGGAGAAAAATTACAAGGGGAAATTGCTTATAACAACTGGAATACAAAGTGAGGCTGTAGAAAAGGGGGCTTCTGAGATTAGCTAGAGCAGGTGGGAGAAGAATCGGACTGTTGTCAGAACATTTGGAGAGGATCTAACAGTGATTAAATATACCCTGTTACTCTTCAATTTGGACTAGACATTGTTGGGCTTGGCTTCAGATATCTTATTCATTAGAGTATATAATTACTTCATCAGAACAACATATCTACATTTAAATGCAGCTCACAGCTGAGGGCTTTGAACACATTTATTATATGCTGTCAGAAAAAGAGAAAATGGTTTGAATTTCACTATTTATAGTTATACTAATCTCCCCATTAGTGGGTGAATGAGAGAACATAAAATTGACAGAAACCACACTGGTCTCATTTAACTGTCAAAACAACATATGTTTGCCCATATTTCACATTTAAAACTAAGCATCTACTTAAAGATACCTTTGTACAGCTTCATAAGAAAATTGAGAAATTTCTTCCTTCTTATAACTAGCTTAGCTATGTATAATTTATGAAAGCACAAAAGCCATTTTCTACTCATACATTTTTATCTCAGTTTCACAGTTCATGGAATGTCATTGACTAATCTATACAAAGAGCAAAATTTTATTTATGAATAATGATTTGTACATATTATTTTATATTCTATAATTAGAACATTTTCACAAAGCAATCTAATAAATTATAAATGTCAAGATTATAATGTCCAAGCTGGCAAGTATATTTATTTTTATTATATTTATCAGAATTGACCCTGAGAAAATAATTCTGAGTTGCAAATGTGGTAATGAATGATGGTAACATTTTAAAATAAAACAATAACAATAAATGCTAATACTTTTCAAGTACTCTGTCTGGATTTCTGAATTGAAGAGACTGGTAGAGAGCAAGAATTATCTCTAAAAGGTTACAATCTAGGAAGATGAGACACAGCAGTAGACAGGGCCATGGTCCTTTGGCTGGTGTCAGACTGAGTCCCTGCCAGGTGAATCAATGTGAGGTGCAGGCCTTTGCATTTCAGAAATACCAACATTGTTTCTTCCACTGTAAATCAGTATAAATTCTGCAGGCTATATAGCTAAGCAATAATGTCTATCAAACTTGGTAAGGTAGCAAAGAATTCAGCTTGGCAGTATACTTAGATTTTCTTTTTCACAAGAGATTCAATGCCCTGCCTAGTCTCTCTCAACAAACAGTTCACTCATGGATTAAAATGATCTTAATAGCTAAGGCCATTCAAGTAAAAACTTACCTCTATGAGCTGTTCATCTAGTTTTACTTGTTTCTTTTTAAGACCTTCATTTTCCAAATGAATTGTTTCTAATTCTCGTCCAAGAGAATTTACCTGATTAATCTGTTAGGAAAGAAAAAAAAAAAATGGAAAAAACAAACAAAAAAAGTAATGTTTCTTTATTTTACATCAACTAATCTGAGCTACCAGAAATCTTAATTCTTGGAGGAGACCCAAGTTACTTAGTGATGGAAAACAAAAAGCAACAGAATTTAGAGCAATGTTTACATTTAATTTCACTTTCATTCATTTTCTGCCATTGAGTTGATTCCAACCTACGGTTACCCAGTGTGTTCAGAGTAGAAGTGTGTTCTTTTCAGGACTGTGACCCATCAGAAGCAAAGAGTCATGACTTTCTTTCAAGGTCCTTCTGGGTAGATGAGAACCACCAAGCTTTCAGTTAGTAGCATCACATTTACCCATCTGGATCACTAAGAACTCTTTACCTTGAAATAATCAAGTTTTAATCACCATTTCTCACAAGGACAAGATTAATTCATTAAACATTTTCATTATAATAACACTCATTCTAAGATATTTTACGCTGTAACTCAGTATATAAACCTACATACATATGTATATACTTGTGTGTAACTTCAGTTATATATTTTTGTCGTTTTGTTATTGTGTACCACAGTGTCAGAACTAACCCCTAGCTGACTGTCCAGCAGGTTTCCAGAGGTGGTAATCTCATAGGAGGAGATTGACCAGCGGAACAACTGGCTAGCCTTCAATCTCATGACTTTGAGATTGCAGTGCAGCTTCTTGCCACTAGGCCACCAGAGCTCCTTCAGTTATAAATTACCAAAATAAATTACCAAAATAAAAGTTTTGTGAAATAATACTTTGTATAAGTCATGAATTTTCTAGTATGCTTTATTAATTTTTTTAAAATGTTGGTTATGTTTCGATAAATCAATTTTATGATACATCACTATAAACTAGATACAGGAAAAAATCTGCTCTAAAGCAAAATTAAAGGATTAAAATTGAGAATTTATAAAAATGGATTTCGCTTTTTTCCTTAATTAATTATTTTTTCTTTTCTTGTGTACCATCGATTCAGATCCAATTGCTACAGAAGGAATTAGCCCCTTCTTCAGTGGAGCATCTGAGAGATTCAAACTGCTAGTCTTTGCAATTGCTGTGCAGCTTCTTATCACTAGACCACCAGAACTCCCTCCGTTTCTGCTTTTAAAGATGTAATCTGAATATTTTATGAGCATTTACTTTGGTGACTGATTTCATAACACTAAGTATTAAATGAGCTAGAAGATACTAGAATTCAGAATAATAGTTAAGTAGAAAACTAACTTTATTCTAGAATGCTGATATTTGCCTGTATATAAAAAAAGAGCTGTAAAAGAATATTAAGACTTGTTCACGAGAAATGTAATCTTTCCAAGAACATTCAAGATTCATGCTGACACACTATGTTAAGACTTTTCCATTGGTGAGCAGCTGGATGAAATGCATTCTCCTGAAAACGTCAGCGGAATGTACCTGACATTATATGACATTTCAGCCTTGGAGCCCAACCTGTCTTCTTACGGCCTATAGACACAATAATTTTAAAAATCTTTAATTTTTAGTAATATTTTTATGGACCTTTAAGTGACAAAAGTAATGTGTTCACTAGTCTATTTCAGAAAAATAAATCATTAAGTTTAACTGCCTAAACAGTATTTCTTGAAGCCCTTCCAGATTTTAAGAGATACTTTCTAAGTAAACACAATCCTAACTTGGTTGGGTCTCAAAAAGAACAAGACAGAGAAGAAAAGCCTTTTGCCTCATATTTGGTCCAAACTCTAGGACTCAGTAGTGTGGTGTGGCTACCAAGAAAGTAGATGCAATCTGTCTAGGCACTTTGCTCTTACATGGATATGACTTACAGAGGGAACGAAGTAAGTCTCATTTACTCTGTATTAGGCTGTTCTCATACATACACAGTCTCAGTAATAGATCTGAATTTTAGCTTGAAAATCAGGGGCGGGGAGAAGTAACAATAGCCCAGAGAAACACTGGCCTAGAACTCTAACTTCATGGGACAAAGTAAAGAAACCCACCCACAGCCATGGAGTCAGTTGCTACTCATGATGATTCTCCAGTGAGTTTCCATTTAATAAAGCTTTACAAGAAGATACTTTTTCTCTCAGAGTGGTTGGTGGATTTGAACTGCCAACCTTTGACTTAGGAGTCCAACATGTAACACACTATTTTACCAGGACTCCTTAACATGAAGAAACAAAAATGAGTAACACTACAGAAATTTGGGAAAGTGGTAGTCAGTTTCTAAGATGGCTCTAGTTGTCTCTCACCTTCCTGCTGTTCCCTCCACATTATACCAGGGTTAGTCTCTGTGGCCAATCGAATAGTAGAAGTGATAGTATGTGTTCCCCCTCCCTCCCCAGTAACATGTGATAGAAAGTGCTACAAATTTCATCTTAGTCTTTTGGTCAGGCTACTCTCCTTCTCTCATCACCTGAGTGCTTGTCCTGAGGAGTCTGCATGGTGAAGAAATAAGGCCACTGGCAGAGAACAGAAGCCTCTCACTAATAGCTACGTGTTCAGAAGTGGACCTTCCAGCCTCAATGGCGCCTTTAGATAAGTGTAACACTGGCATGTGGACTTCAGGTCTATGGGGAACTCCTGAGTTAGAATCAGCAGGTAAGTGGTTTCTGAGGTATCACAGTAACTGAGGTAATACATGTTGTTTTAGTTCACTAACTTTTAGGTTATTTTATAAAGTAACAGAAAATTAATACACATTATACTAAGATATTTCTAACATTAAGGCCATTTATTTATATTACTATCTAATAAAGTAGGTCAAATCCACCTGTATCTCGGAGAGAAAAGATGGGCAATCTCCTCCAGGTTTATATTCTTGGAAGTACACTGTAGAATCACCTATGAGGCGGTTCCAACATGACAGCAATGACAGTAAGTACAAAAAAGGTAGCCCTGGTGGCACAGAGGACATATGCTTGGTTACCAAGAGAAGAGTCAGCAATGTGAGCCCACCAGCCACTCCATTGGAGAAAGATGTGGTTGTCTGCTTTTGTAAAGATTTCTAGCCTTAGAAACTCTACAGCTCAGTTTGACTCTATCTTACAGGGTGAGTTGGGATCAATTTGAAGGCAATATATATTTTAAAATATATATTTTTTTAACATAGCCCATAAAGACTTTTAATCCTAATGATGATCTAAAATTCCTTGGGCTTTAAAAAAACACACTTTATAAAACCATTATTAAATCAAAAGGAATGTTTAATACAGTTTTAATAAGATTATGAATACATAAAGAAATAATTAAGCACTAAAATACGTCACTATATTCAATTCCTTAGAGGCACACATGGAAAGAAACACATATGCTTAAGTCGCATAAGATCAGAACACAGGAACACAGTAAATACTGGAAACCTCACCTTCCTGTGAGGAGATCGCTCTTTTTGAGACTGTTCACACTCTCTCTTTAAACTCAGCTTCTCTTGCTCCATAAGTTTCACAGTACTGGGTGGGTGTTTTTGGTGTTTGAGGGGAAGAAGGTTGGATTCCAACTGACGAATCTAAAAGGAACAAATGCAAGAGGAAGAAATGCTAATAAAATCATACAGCCAGGAGAAAAATGAACAGTAAACCTAGGAAAATACTTTAGTTAGCACTTGGGTTCTGTTCTATTAAAATCCCTTCAATTTCAGCTAAAGCCTACAATTACTCAAAGCATATCCTTCTAGATTTCAAAAGATCCTTCCTAGGTAAACATATTTCTAATATACTTGGGCCTAAATAAAAAATCAAATAAAGGTATTTTATGAATTTGGACAAACAAAACTCAATAAGCTAAGAACAAGACAAAGAAGAAAGGACTTCTGGTTCTCATGCTTGACTGAACTTCTAGGATTCAACAGTGTAATATGGCTCCCAAATCCCCACAGATTGTCTAGACACTTTTAGTTTTGACAGACAGAATAAGAGATATATCATTGTAAAGGAGACTGGGATGGGGTGGTGGGGAGGTAGGTAATGGTGTAGCAATGAATGAATATTTTTTTTAAAAAAAGTGAACTTGGGTAGGGGGAAGCGAGGGCGAGGGGGTAAAAGGTGCAACAATGAATGAATGAAAATCTAACTTCTCTGTAAATGTTCATAAAAATAACAATTGAAGTTAAAATTTTATTTTAAAAAAAGAGCATTCATTTTGGAAAGTGAATGAGGTAGCATTCTCATCTACTCTATACTGAACTGGACTACTTAAATAATACATTTCCATAAAGTGTATTATGTATCATGGGTACGGTGGCCACAACTGTCTTTTCATTACTGCTGCTTCAGTGAGAGCAGACTTTCTTGCGTAAAGTAGGTATTCTAAGTGTATATATGTAATTCTTCAGAGTTAAAATTCCTCTCAAAAGAGATGTTTAAGCAAAGGTTAAGGAGCTTGGATAATATAGTGGGTTAAGAATTGTGTTGCTTGGACAAGAACAAACTGGGAGGAGGGTAGAGAGAATAGTGCAACAATGAATGAGTGGAAGCCCAAAATCTCTGTAAATGTTTATGAAAATTAATAAC
>NW_006399997.1:931633-953480 GCF_000299155.1 Elephantulus edwardii | reverse complement strand
AACTGGGGGGCGGGGGGAGAGGGCTGGGTGGGTAGAGAAGTGCAGCAATGAATGAATGGAAATCCAAATTTTCTGTAAATGTTCATTAAAATTATTTAAAAAAAAGAATTGTGTTGCTAAGTGAAAGATTGGCAGGTTCAAATCTACAAGCTGCTCTTAAGGAAAAAAATGGGAAGTCTCCTTCTAAAAAGATGCATCGCTTCAGAAGCCTGATGAGTTGGAATTGACTTGATGACTAGATAAATCACAGGGGAAACATAACTGATCAACTGCTTGGTAGAGATAAAGAGAATTTAACCATCAGTTTGGTGTTTGGAAAAGATAATCTTTAAAGACCATTCTAAATTTTAACAGGAGCTCCTTTTCATACAGAGTCCATCGGTGATCCAAATGGTGAATAGATCGGTTGCTAACAGAGAAGTTGGAAGTTTGAACTTACCCAAAAGCATTTTAAAAGAAAGATCTGCTTATCTATATCTGAAAAAATCAGCCACTGAAAACATGACAGAGCATGGTTATATTCAGACACACATGGAGTCGTCATGGGTTAGAGCTGACTTGATGGCAACTAGTGTTCTTATTATATAAGGAATTAGACCCAGCAAAATCTGTATCTAGTTATCCTATTTTCTATTACTAGTTTAGGAAGCAAATCAATTTTAATAAGAAAGAAATGGTTAACATAAGTTTCCATTAGTTTATATTTTGGATATGAAGATTGAAAGCACAGACTTTAATTTAGAAATTATAAAATAAAAGTATTTTATAAACATATCAGGAGAAATCTACATGCATATATTCTGAAACTATGTCTGCAATAGCAGAATACTCAAGCTAATACTCTAGAATTAATGAAAAAAAAAATTTTCAAACATGTGCCACCATATGCAAGTTTTAAGTTACCTTCTCTCTGGAGTATGTAAGCTCTGCTTTGGTGTTCTGCACCACAGTCTGTAGTCTCTCACTCTCCTGCCAAAGCAGCTGTTGCTCCTCATTCACCAAATGATCCAACTTTTCCCAGGACAGCCTTTTCTGCTGGTTACGGAACCCTGATGGAGGTGTGGTTATTTCTGCAGCCCTGTTCTTCAGAGAGAATTGCAGAGTTAAGTCTTAAACAACTTGATAGATAATCTCTTGTTTGAGAAAGGTATCATATTTACTTAATGACAACTATTCTTAGTGTCTACCATTCAACTTTCTCATTTCTCTTCAAAGCGGTACATGTATATCCGTGTAGCTATAAATAAAGTAATATACTTGGAAGTTTGATTTTTTTTTTAAGCCTAAGAAATTATTTTCTCCATTTAAAATGGCCATTAGCAAATTAGTCCTGGTAAATGCATCAGCAGTGATGTCTGTGGAGTAAATTCCAGATCCATATGGGATCTCAGTGCATACAGATCAGTGGCATTAAAAACGGTCTCATTCTAGATGATGTGTTTAACCTAGACATTGCTTCTTTTGGTGAACAGAGCACAAAACGTAACTCTGAAGTGTGCTGTTAGAAAGCTTTCATTTAAAAAAAAAACCACATTTAAACTACTTTCAGTTTCACATTTGCAATTACATTCTTTTTTAGAAACCAAAGAACATATTGTCTAAAAAAAAAAAAAAAAGAACATATTTTCTATGTAGTTGAGGCCTAGATTAAGGGATGTACTTTCAAGTTATCAAATTACTTTCTTAATCCTAAAAATGCTTAAGAAAAAAAGGTAAAAATGATACAAACCTCCTGGAATTTCTATCAAAACATGGAAAATGAGAAGAAAAAAAAAAAGATAACTCATTTTGAGAAAATGTCAACCCAGAGTAATTCCAAAAACAGAAAAACTTCTCAGTTAAAAGAAACCACAGTTTAAATTTTTTTTTTTTAAAAATCAAGTATCTGAATTATTGTTTTTACTGTAGGACAAACTCAACATTTATCTGGAGGCTTATACTCGACATTGTTAAGCATTTATTCTGGAGATTAAGCAATGTTGTGATATGTTAAAATGAGACACATTTTCTCGAGAATCATCATAATCTGCCAGTCAGTTGCCCTCACCAGCTGTTCCTAGACTTGCTGATGTCAGTGCACTCCCCCATATGATAATAGTGGATCACCTTCTGAAATTCCGTACTGCTCTTTCATGTCATAGCTTTCTTTTTGAGTAGACATTTTACTTTTGCTGCAGCCTTTGTGTATGTGTGCATATTACCAGATTGATTTCTGGCAATGTTGTGGACTTCTAATTTGTTTGGGCTAACTGAATGTTTACTTTTTCAAAACTCAGTCAGGTCTTCTGACTCTCAGAATAAAAATTACCTTGCCACTATCGTTCCATTTATATGAAATTTAGATAAAGAGGCAGAGGGTTGCAGAGGGTAGAAAAAGAAAAGAAGGTAGATGGCATTGTTTTATATTTTGATCAGAGTTACGGTTACATAATGGAAGCTCTGCAGAGAGTTTCTCTGCCCAGTCATTGCCTCTCTAGTAGTTAGAATCCAGCAGCAGCTTCTCCAGGGCAAGCTGAGCAATCTCCTCCCATGTGTTTTACAGCTTCAGAAACTAAATGGAGAGAGCTATCTGTGAGTCGGTTCTGACTGATGGCTGTTAGTATGCGTTTTCTCAATGGCTACACAAATGTGCATGTACATATACACTCACCAAACTGCATATATGCACCTAAACACAAAAACAAAGCCATTGCTGTGGAGTTGATTCCAATTCATAGTGACCGTACAGAACAGAGTAGAACTGACCCAAGGCTGGAATTAAGGCTCTAAATCTTTACAGAAGCAGGTTGCCACATCTTTCTTGTGTAGAGTTAGCTGGTGGTTTCTGTCAGTCAGCCTTCTTATTAGTGGACAATTGCTTAACCATTGTACCACTAGGATACACACACACACACACACACACAGAGTATCATATTGCTTTGTTATGTACTGTGGAGTCAGAAGTGACCCACAGCTAATCTTCTGGTGGGTTTTCAGAGGCAGTAAATCACACAGGAGGAGATCACCCATTTTTCTCCCATGAAGCAGCTGGTGAGCCACAAAAGCTCCCTGTATCCAATACTTATACATATGTACACACACATATAAAAATGATCATGATATACATTTCAAGTGAATTCACTCTATTAGCTAAATAAACCTCAATAAAAAAGAACTTACCTTGTCACTAGCATTCTGAAGTTGCTTATGTAAAGACATCACTTCTTGTTTTAGAGTTTCCTTTTCTTGCAGAGTCACTCGTAGGTCAGATTTAATCTGGGACATTTGGAGATTCACATTCTGCAGGGTATCTTCTAAACTGTGAACCTGAACCATGAGAATAGTCTTACACCATTACCCAAACCCTTGTGGTCTCACTTATAGCGTACTTCAGAATGAATAAAGAGATCCCCAGGATCCTTTTTTATTCCCTCCTTACTACATCTAATTCTCTCTTCAGTGGAAACCTCTGGATATGATGTACATGTATAGGACAGTGGATTATATTTATGACAAAGACAAATACGCAGAGCAGGTATCACTGATTAGGCATTCGGTGGATTATGGGATGCTGTCTTACAGAACTAACATGTACCAACTAGTATCACAGAAGGTGGTCTGACTGAATTTTCTAAGAATTATATTTTAGCCTATGTTGATAATTTATAAAGGAATTATCAATTTTAAAATAAAAATATACATTGGTAATATCTGGTATTTCATATAAACTTGAACTTTAAACATTTACATTTTTAAAAGTAATGTTGATTGTTGTTGCTGTGTACCATTGTGGTGTTTAGAGTTTATTGTTCAAAATGTTTTCCCTTGGCACTGACTGATTTTGCCATGTGGATGGGTGGGAATATGAGAATAGGGTGTATCAGGCTATCCACAAAGGGACTGGCTAGTTTTGCTCATCCAGAAGAGAACTGGATAGTCTTGCTAGTAACTTTAGTGGATCCGGTAGCAGAATTTGAGAATTTCACTATCAGCAAAGAAGAAGCAGGAGAACGCAATGCATCCTTTGGGGCCAGAGATTCTCGTGCCAGTCAGACCAGGGCCAATGGGAGCAGCTGCTATAGCAACCACAGCAGAGAACCAGATTTGATGTGACATGGAGTTGGCTTTGGGACTACTATCCTCTGGAACCAGAACTAGGAGCTTTTGCCCAAAAGTTTTGTTGGACAACTGAGGGTGTAGGGAGAGCCATAACAGGCAGTGCTGAGAATTTTATAACCTAGTCTAAAGCAGTGAGGCTCAAGGCTGAGGGGCCTGCAAGCACATTTTAGAAGCTGGCCTGACCAAGTAACTGTAGTCTGCTACTAATTTGAATTATAGCATTTTGACATCTCTAATATGGTTCTGTGTAATCTTTGAGCTATTACAATTCATTTTGGACCAAGTAAAGCAGTAAGATTGGTGTTAGGATTAATAGAAAGAGGTGGGGGAGCATGGTGGACATGTCTGACCTTAGGGGAACTGGCTTTGTGTTGATGACGAGGACAGTTCCCCTTTATGGAATTAGTCAAGTCAGATAGCCCCACTGAGCCTTGCTCTTTTTACAAGCATTAAGTCAGGACCAGTCAGTTGACCCTTTAGTGGGTTTAAAGAGGCAGAAAATCATTTAAGAAGGGACTACCCATCTTCTTCACAAGGAAAAGTTGGTGGATTTGAACTGCATGCCTTCAGGTTAGCAGCACAGCACTTATCACTACTAGGCAACCAGAACTTAGTGTTTGGGTTTTTTTTAATTTAAATTTTAAAAAGGAATGTTGATAGTGAGTTTTAATTGGGTACAACCCTACCTTAGAAAATGGTTATTTTAAAATTAGGGACAAATAGTAATTTTTAAAAGGAGTTGTGGTGGCTTGGTGATAAAGTGTTACAGTGCTAACCCCCAAAAAAGCATGTGGTTCAAATCTATCAGCTGCTCCGTACAAGAAAGATGGGAAATCTCCTCTCGTGCTATTTATTGTCTCTGAAAACCTGCTGAAGATCAGCTGTGAGTCAGTTCTAACTGGATGGCAAAAAAAACAACAACAACATAAATATCTAATCACACACTAACTAAACTTGGAGGGAAAAGTTTCAAGCTATTTTACCGCACAGTAAAGCTGTGTCATATAATAAAAGTCATCAGTTTAAGCCCTCTTCTCTGAGTTCACTTACCCCCTGGAACATTATTTCAACTTTCTGTTGGAATAGAAAATAACAGTGAAGATGAAAAAAAGAATTGTCCACATACCTTTCCCTGTGAAGCTGCCAGTTGTGATTTTAAACTTTCATTCTGGTATTCCCAAGACTTTTGTTCCTGCTTCATAGTAGCAATTTTGTGCTCTAGAAGACTTGATTTTGCCAACTGTTAAGGAAGAGAAAATAGATAAGAGGGCATTTTTGCAAATGTATCTTGCCCCAATTCCCCAATTTGTATATCTCCACTTGTACTGACAAGATCTAATCTTGTATCATGGGGGAGCAGGGCAAAGTGACAGAAATAAGTTCCCAACTGCCTATTCTACCTCTAATTTCTAGGAGTCTCTTTCATTTTGGGATTTCCATATTTCTTTCTTATTGTCTCATATTTAAACGGTGGGTGGTTGTGGGATGAAAGGCAATTAGGTATCTTGAGTGTATTTTAATAACAGTATAATTAATAGCCATGAAGGCAGGGGGGGATATAGTCTTTCTTCTTTAGAAAACAGTAGAAACAGAAAAAAGTTCTAGTTTCTGAAATAGATATCAGATTATTAAATATTTATATTAAATGTGAGGAACACTGATATATAAGTAGCATTATATATTAAGAAATTGAGATATATTAAAATGAGGCAAAGTTTGTATTATATTTGATAATATAATTATTAAACAACTAATAGAGGTTCCTGTCACAATCACAGCTCCGGAGACCTAGGGTCACATAATGCCCACTGAAAAGCTGTGCCAGGAGACAGTGAAGCAATTAAGGTAATGGGAGCCCGCATGGCATTAACCATAGCAAGTGCTATTTATGACAAGTGCACTATGTAATGATGGTAAAAAGTCTTACTCTAAATACCTTATCAATACAGCTATTTAATTCTTCACTTAATGATTCTTTTTCTTTCAGCAGTTTTTCATTGTAGCTTAGAACACTAGAAATTTTTTGCTGGAAGTCAGAGAGATCAGAGGATCTGTGCAGCTGTAAGAAATAAACAGATGGGCCCTCCCATTAAATCTCAAGGCTGTATTTATAAAAAGGTATTTATAAACAGGACATTTTCATGCCTGCTGCTATTTCCCTATCTGTAGATACTTCTGACAATATATAAACTCTTGGGGACTATAATTAACTTTAACAAAATGTTTCTGCTGGATTCTCCTAGCTCCCCAATTGAAGGTTAAAACATCTGTTCTGATATATTCAACCAAGTAAATCCTGGTTGGGTTTTGGTGTGTCTTTGTATGTTTTTTCAAATGCTCCTAGCTTCCCATTTACCTTGAGGATAAAATAAATAACAAGTGGGCACACTGTCACCAATTTAACTTGTGCACATAAAATTTAATGCATCTTCTCAATGCTTTTTTTAAACTAGAAAAATAATTTCAAAATTAACAGGCAAGACTATACACTCAGTATCAACCACACAGTGTGCATATGCACAGGGCTGCATTTAATAAAATAATCACTGTTTTTCAGGTTGCTCTATGCTCCCTTCTCTCTGGAAGATGCCTACATTGATTTGTCAGTAAAATGTTCCTGGTGTAAACATATGGTTTCCTTGTCCCTACTTTATGGATTTAAGCAATCCAAAGACTTTCCTTGCCAGTCAATTTCAGCACTACTGGCATACTGGACTACTTTATTCAGGAGCTATTCTCTTTTCCTCCATTTCATTTGTCTTTCAAACTTATGGTTCTTGATATTATGGCAATTGTTCCACTTCAAGTGCTTTTATTTTTGGGGTTCAAGAATAGTAATGCAAAATAACACTCAAAGTTGAATCCTCTCTTCAACTGGCAACAAATCTAGCATGCTTAAGAATCTGAGAAAGTCAAAAGGGTGTGAGAAAATGGAATCTAACACCCCTGGGCACAGGTTCAACACAAGACCTTCTCCTTTACTTATTAGCCCATGAAGTTTGATACTATATTTGGAATCTACAGCCTGACATGTGACTTGTGCTGATGCTATCCATGCTTCCTTATAGTGCGACAGAAATAAAAAAAAAAAAAAAGCTTTGTGAATTATAAATCATTGTGCCAAACAGAGTGGTGTATGTTTTCTAGCTCCAGACAGTATGGCAGCAACAAGGGCTGATGCTTTCTTGTGATCCAAGAGTCCAGGCATCTGATGAAACAAGTTCCTTCCAAAACCAGGAGGGATTCACTGTTCCGTTTCATAACTTATACCAACACCTCTGTAAAAAAACCCTGTTTTAGCTGTTATGTGCTGTAGAGTCAGAACTGCTTTATAACTGACCTTCCAGCAGGTTTGCAGAGGCTATAAATGGTACAAGAGGATACTGCCTATCTTTCTCCTGTGGAAAAGCTGGTGGATTTGAACCACATGCCTTTAGGATGGCAGCATAACTCTCTACCATTAGGCTACCAGAACTCCCTTCTGTAAAAAAGTAGCTAATAAAAATGTACCAAAGACAGCCTCATTCTTTTCACTCTCAACTTTATCCCATTCCTTCTGTCCTCTAGTTTTGCAAAGTCACAAAGCACACATTTCTCACACTATGGATTTGGAACCCCATCATTACCCTCTTCAAGCCTGAATAATAAATAGATTTTCAAGTGGTAAAGGAGAAAGTATGTCCAAGTTAACTAGGATTAATAAAACAGCTTAATAAAACAGCTTAATAAAACAGCTCTGGAATATATATTCAACACAAAAAGATTCTACGAGTAACTTTTGGCATGTTTCTATGGAAAAGATAACTTCTCCAATTATGGAAGAACAGATATTACTTTGCATAGCAGTAATGGATTTAGAAAGTTCCCTGTAAAGCACCTGTTCGGACCGTAGTACTGTACTAGGTATTATGAAAGACACAAATATTCTGAGAATCTTAAACATCCTATTAGGAAAGCAAGAACTATATGTCTTAACTGGATATTGATATAAGCTTAACATTAGATTATAAAGACACTAAGTGTTTTGGCATTCAGGGAAGGGCATCTTCTTAAAACAGACTGAACAGTTGTAAGGAATCTGTAATCTAATCTTGCTATGATAGTAATAAATCAAATGAAACAGGTACATCATCATACCATAATTTAGGCTCATTCAAAGATACCTATATTATTTTAAAATTAACTAAGAATAAGCAGTATAATATTCAGGATAGTCATTTTAATATGAACATTCTTTTATAGCTAAAATGAAACATTTGCTGGGAATGTAATTTTCTATATAAACTTTCATAATATGAATTTTATAAATATTATTTAAAAACCAAAAACTTTGCTTGCAACTTTCAGTCAGATTCATAAAGGAAGTAGAATCCATGATAATGCTCTAAAATGCACCCATATGCCTAAGTGCTTCATTCTTGCTACAAGACTTACTAGGGACCAATTTTACCTATGCCATACAAATCTAAACAAATTGAGTTGTGAAAGTAAAAAGCAAGAAAATTATCCTCTTTCTAGACAAACATGATATTTTATCACTTGTTTAGGAGAAAGTAACCCAATGGTGAAGTTCCATTCTGTCCTGTATGGTCACAACGAGTCAGAGCTGACTTGGCATTCGGAAGGAGATTACTGACTTGAAAGGACCAAGAATGGCAGAGTTTTTAAGAAGACTGGCTGCTAAAAGGATAGGTGGTTCAAACCTACCAGCTGCTCCTCAGGACAAAGAGACCTCACAATCTGCTTCTATAATTACTTACAGCCTTGGAAATATTTAAAGACAGTTCTCCATGTCCTTTTGGATCACTCTGTGTTGAAATACATTTTTTTTTAAACATTGTCAATGGTTTATTTTCTCTTGAGTTCTTTCCGTAGGGTAAGATTACTAGGTCAAAATAGGTGAACATTTGAAATACATTTCTTAAACTAAAGTGGTTAGCAATAGAATTTTAGAGCCATGTTATAAGTTAAGCAACTACAGCAATATTTAAGAATCAATGATATGTGCTGTAGCAGATAAAGCTGTATTTCATGCTTGTACTACTATGCAAAAGAACTAGTCATAGGGCTCAACAATAAAGGACATTTGGTGACTAGAAAAACGGGACCATGGAGTACACATTGTTCCCCGAATGCCCCCAGAACAGCACACAACCTTACTTGTTTTATTTTCTCCAGTTCATCTTTGAGAAGGAGGTTTTCTTGTTCCACAATATGGGTCTGTGTTTTAACTTCAGACAGTTCTGCCTCCAGGGAAGAGACTAAAGTGGAAGACTAAGAGAAAAATAAAAAGTCAAACAATGAACAAATTCATCCAGACCGGAACTTATCACGTTCACAAAAGGGTGATATGAAGGCAACAATCACATCAATTCATTGTACTTGTCTTATACCATTAGTTCTTATATTCAAGGGAATTAACAGGAGCTATCTTCTAACACTTCACTTAACTGATACGAATATGATTTCTAAGGTAGTTTTTGGAGTTTTCTCTTTAAAGTTAATAAATACCTTAAGGGAAAGAACTTTGTGACTATGTCTATTCTCAAACTTGTGCCCAATAATTTTAGTAGATTTCAGTAGATTTTATTATTACTGAAGTACTTAATGATGATGTTCTATTTCTTTTTTCTTTCTATATTTATTAGTTGCAATTCAAATGCAGAATAGAGCTGTACTTTCCCCCTACATTTTATTTAATAATTTTTATATCAGTATGAGACTAGGAATTTACTTCTTGTTGTTAAGTGCCGCTGAGTAGTAGACGACTCACAGTGATGCTATGAACAAAAGTCTTCACCTTTTACAAACTATCATTATTTATTGGTCAAATTGTCCCAATTTTGGCAACTGAGGGGTCATTCATTTATGTTGAGGCCTGTCTCCTTTCAACTTGCTCTATTCCTTTTTGAGCACTTTCTTATTTTATTCACCTAGAGAGAGTTTAGGTTAATCTTGTATTTTTCATGACCTTGTCTTTGAACTACTTATGTTTCCAAGAAATTCTGGCTCTTTTTGCTGTTACTGTTACAGGTTAAGCCAACTTCAATTCATAGTGATTGTACAATAGAACAAAACACTGCTTGATCCTGTACCATCCTCACAATCCCTGTTGTACGTGAGTCCATTGTTGCAGTCACTGTGTCAACCCATCTTGGTGAGGGTCTTTCTCTTTTTCACTGACTCGACTCTACCAAGTGTGATGGTTCTCTAGGGATTGGCTCCTCCTAATGCTCAAAATATGTGAGAGCTTCGAAGGAGCATTCTGGCTGCACTTCTTTCATGATATATTTAATACTCTTCAGCCCTACCACTGTGTGGATCATAACAACTTGTGGCTGACACTGAAAGAATATGAATCCCAGAGCACTTAACTGTGCCAAAGTGGAACCTATACCTGGACCAGGAGGATGTTGTGCAAACACAGCAGGGGAGCACTGCATGGTTCAAAATTGAGAAGAGAGCGAATCAGGGTGTTATTCTCTCTCCATACCTCTTCAATCTGAATGCTGAGCAAATTACACAAGAAGCTGGACTCTATTAAGAGGAGTGTGGCATCAGGATCGGAGGGAGACTCATCAATAGCCTGCGTTATGCAGATAACACAACTATGCTTGCTGAAAGTGAGGAAGACTTGAAGCATTTGTTGCAGAAGATCAAGGAATGCAGCTTTCAGTATGGATTGCATCTCAGTGTCAAGAAAACAAAGATTCTTATCACTGAACCAACAGGCAGCATCATATGGATGGAGAAGAGATTGAAACTGTCAACTCCATCTTGCTTGAATCCACAACTAACACCCTTGTACCAGCAGTCAGGAAATAAGGAGATGCATTGCACTGGGAAAATCTACAGACAGGGACATATCCAAATTACTGAGGAGTAAAGATGTCAATTTGAGGACTAGGGTGCATCTGATTCAGGCATTGTCTTTCCAATTACTTGCTATGAATCTGAGAGCTGGACAATGAATAAGGATGCCAGAAAAATAATTGATGCCTTTGAACTACGGTGTTGGAGAAGAGCACTGAACATCCCATGGACAGTCAAGAGAACGAACAGATACGTCTTGGAGAGTGTGCAGGCGGAAGGCTCTTTGGGGGCAAGAATGATGGGGCTTCGCCTCACATACTTTGGGCATATTGCTAGGAGGGGCTATTCCTTGGAGAGGGACATGAGGCTGGGAAGGGTAGAGGGTCAGTGAGGGAGAAAAAGACCCTCAACTAGGAGGATTAACATGGTGACTGCTACAGTGGCTCTTGTGTGTCTGGAAGTGTGAGGATGGCACACGATAGAACAGGGTTCAGTTCTTCTGTACATAGGGTTGCTGTGAGTTGTACTCTACTCGACGACACCTAACAAAAACAGCACTACCACAATTCAAAAGCACAAGATGACTGTATTTAGAAATCAAGATCTGAGTACTAGGTACCTTAATTACTATTTCAGTGTCATTCCTTCTAGGTCTTTTCAGTGGAGACTCACACACACTTAGGGAGTTGAACTGCGGGTCTTTGGGTTGGCCATGCAACTCCTTACCATTAAGCCACCAGAGCTCCCTCTATTTGCACATACATTAAAAACCACAAATTTATATTGACACTTAAGGTTCCAATCCAAGACCACAGGTTCATTTTAGCTTTCCCTCTTTTCTCACTGGTATACAATATATTTATTCATTCAGTTCTCTACCCACTGATGTTGAGACGGAACTGACCTTCCTGTGGGTTTTCTGGAGGCTGTAAATCAAACAACAGTAGATTGTTCATCTTTTCCTCTTGGAGTAGGTGATAGATTTGAACAGCTATAGAAAGGTTATCTTTGGGCTAGCAGTGCAACTCCCTACTGGCTATACCATCAGAGCTGGTTCAATTATAGCAGTCATTTAAAGCAGTATCAGAGTTGCTGATGTACACTTCCATGATAAAACATATCTACTAACTGAGATGTGTGTGTGTGTGTGTGTGTGTATAAATGACAATAGTTATAGAAAAGCTTCAGGCCTTTTGTTCATAGGGACACACACACACACACACACACACACACACACACACACAGAGAGAACCATTGTCCAAATTGTTTATTGTCTTCCTCTGGTGGCCCAGTGTAAGAAGCTACTCTGCCAATCCAAATGCACATGCCTTGAATCCATCAGCTGCTCCATGGAAGAAGGATGGGCAGTCTCCTCCTGTGTGATTTATAGCCTCTGAAAACCCAGGGGAGGGTCAGCTATGAGTTGGCTTCAACTTGATAGTACCAAACAACACACCACTACCTCTTTACTGTGGTGAAACTAACACATGTATGAGACAGATTCATATGCCAGTGTTTGTATTACATTTTGGTATCCTTCTAAACAATCTGTGACAGGTATGTAAAATACTGAGAGCTCTGGTGGCCTAGTGGTAAGGAGCTGTGCTGATAATTAAGGCAGGCAAGGAAAGGCAGTTTGAATCTACCAGCTGCTATTTGGGAGAAAGATGAGCAGTCTCCTCTTGTGTGATCTATATATTCTGACTATGTATTAGAAGGCCAGCTATGAGTTGGTTCTGACTCAATGGCACATAACAACAATACATAAAACACTACCGTAGTCCTGAGTCAGGACTAAATTAAAAGACAAACTAAGAGACACGTCATTCCTTTCTTCATTCCTTTTACTTCATTCTTGTTGCCTTATTTTTTCTATTCCTTCTTCACGTACTCTTAATAGGTCATTAAGCCCTTTAGTTACTAGATTATCATTCCTATATCCTTTTGTCCTTTAGATTTATGTACATTTTCTTCTACCTCTTTCTTATGTGGAGGGAAACATTTTATAGGTATATTATGCTTTGTCTCTTCCACTTAACTCTTATGTCTAGGAAATCACTGTAGTTCAGTTCACATAGAAAATTCTTTTTTTTCTTAAAAGATAAATATACACATACACACAAATACATATACAAAAGATATAGAGAGCCATAATATAAAAATATAAAAGTTAGATATACAGAGAAATATAAATAGAAAATATATATATATAGATACAAATATATAAAAGTCATTTAGATACATATTTTTTAAGAAGAAAGAAAAGGATGTTCTCTGAGAATTGAAATAAAGTGATTTTCAAGACATGGTTGAGTGGAAGAGATAAAGGATAATATGCCTATAAAATACTTCAATCCATACACATATATCTGCTTATTTGGGTAAAAGGATACGGGAATGATAATCCAGAAACTAAAGGGTGGCTTACCTATAAAGAGGAGGAGGAGGAGGAAAAGGAAAAAAAACAAACCCGTGTGTATACATATATATATATTTACTCAGTATATGGATGCACTATAGTTCATTCAACCACTCTCCTATGTACAAGCATCTAGGTTATTTTGCAATTACTAACATTGTGGCAAATAGTGTTTTGCACTTGAATTTTCATACTACCACAGTGATTTCTTTAAAGTGATTTCTAGAAGGGGTGCTATATTGGAATGTAAGTACATATGAAGGTTTTTAAGATATTGCTAAATTTCCCTCCAGAAATATATGAAAATGCCTATTTAACAACAGCCTCACCAATGTGTTGTCATATTTTTAAAAATTTCTTGTATCATAGGTAAGAAATAGTACCCCTTGTTTTAATTTGCTCATATTTACAGACTGATATAGTTTTTGTCACAGGTTTGGGGTTTTTTTGTTGTTTTCCTTGTCATGTACCATCAAATCGGATCCAACTGGCACAGGAGGAAGTTGGCCATCCTTCTCCAGCAGAGCATCTGGTGGATTCAAACTGCACACCTTCAATATTGCAGTGCAGCTTCTTGCCACTAGGCCACCAGAGCTCCCTTTTGTCACAGGTTTGAAGATCAAAAATATCTTTTCTTAAAATTGGAATTGTTCATGTCTCATTGTCATTTTTCAAGAGGTATTTTGGGCTTAAGTCTCTTAGTTTTTAAGAGTTTTTTTTATAATTGTGAAATTAGCCATTTGTTGGTAAGGTATGTTGCATATACAGATATATAGAGATGATAGTTGTCTTTTGAACTTGCCATTTTTTTTCTCATGCAAAATTTGTTTAATGTTTATGGAGTGATATTTATCAATTTTTCTTTCACTGAGAAAGTATGATTCTGATTCCTGAATCATATCTCATTTTTATCTATACCAAAATTAAAGAGGAATTCACCTTTATTGATTTATTTTTACTTTTTTTTAATACTCAGATTTCTAATCCAGTCATCCTACCACCATTTACTACAAAGTTCATCCTAACTGCAGGGATGTGTGTGAGAAGCTGTCTTTGTTTTCCTATTTCAACATGTATTTGGGTCTAATTTTAGAATTCCGGTTACACTGATCAACTTGTTTATTCTTATGTCAGCACTAGTTTTCATTATAAAGGCTTCAAATGTATAATAAAGTTAATACTAGACATTTCTTTCATTTCTTAGGATTTTCCTAAGAAAAAACATAGAGTGGCTACAAGACCATACCTGCACTTTATAACGTTCCAGTTCTTCTTTCAAAGCAGACTTTTCTAGCTCCCATTCATCAAATATACCATATCCTGGCTCTTTTTCTTTCTGGGAGAGCATTTCTGCCAAGTGTTCATTAAGTTTCTGCAATTCTTCCTGATTCTGAGAGTTCTTTTGGCTAAGTTCTGTATTTTCCAAATCCAACTGTTGGTTTTTGGCTTTTAATTCTGAAATCTAATTAAAATAGAAATAAGTTTTAAAAACTGTAACTCTATTTCTGCAAAACACAGATTTAGAGACCAATTGTTTTTCCATCTCTGTGCAGATCATTTTAATAACAGAAATACATATTCATTAGTAAAAATTCATTTGGATGTGTACGAAGAAATAGTAACACTAAGTCCAAATCCGCCTCACAGGGGTTCCCAGAAAGATGTGTATCCTCTCCTTAGCAGAGAAAGAGAATTTTCTCTGCATATTAAAAAAAATCTATATTCACGTATACATTCTTTTCAAACAAAAATTTAGATGATTTCATGCTTTGGAAAACTGCTTTATCCAATTACAGTATCTTTTGTGTGTGTGTGTGTGTGTGTGTGTGTGTGTGTGTACTGTCAAATCAGATCTGACTGGTACAGGAGGAGAATGCCCCTCCTTTTTCAGCAGAGAATCTGGTAGATTCAAACCGTGTACCTCTGGGATTGCAGTGCAGCTTCTTGCCACTAGGCCACCAGAGCTCCCTTCAATTACAGTATCTTATAGAGTCTTTCCTTCCTAAATTAGTACGTTCAGAAGCCAATTCGAGATTTTAAAAAAATGGTCATTTAGTAAGCATTCGCTGTATCAAGAGGTTCCATATTCATTTATCCACTTGTGTACTGGTACACATGTAAGTGTGCTGCTTTTGTCTTTTATTAGGAATAAACAAAAAAGAATTTGGATAATACTCCATACATGGTATCATTTTTAACTGGGCTAGAAGGCATACACATATATTAGAATTTTTCTAGATATTGCCTGCCCAACTTTCTCCCACAAGTTGTACCAACTTATACTTCTATCAACTCTGCCTCATTTCCTCACTAGCTAGATGATACTATTCTTTGTCCTCAATTTATACTGAAAAATAGAAATGAATTTAACTTACACTTCTATAATCACTAATGAGCCCCACTGTGGTTTTTGGGTTTTTTTTTATTATTTTTTTTTCCCCACTGTGGTTTTATGTGTTGGTTTGTTTTGTTTTTGTCTGGCTGGACTATTTATATTGATTGCCATTTTCCAAATGAGGTTTGCCCTTTTGTAAATGGCCTTCCCTTGTGTATTACATGGTGTGAGATTATACAAATTTGGTATTGACTATACAGACTTCCTGAATAAATCATAATTCTAAGAACTGATAAACTGAATGACTGGCATTCTCAATCTGTGCAATTCAGCACTTTCTGCTTTCAATCATATTGAAGAAAGAGGAAGAAGTTAACATTTATTGAATGGCCACTCTTAGTCAAGCAGTAAGACCGGCTTTTGAGACATCCTAGTGTGCTCTTCTACTATTTTACCAACTGCATGACAGAGTAATATTTCATAGGAATGACTTCAGAGATGTGTTCTCTGAATCCTAGTTACAACGCATATATTAAGCACTCAGGACCTAGAAACAATATGTACACAATATAACAAAATATAGAAACCTCATTTAGTGCCAGTATGAATTTTGATTTTCACACTCAGGAGTGACAATCTTACCATCATATGCTGTATGTTATCCTTGTATATGTTCTGTAAGTTCGTAAATTTAAAACAAACAAAAGTCAGTTTTAAAATTCAGAAACATTGGTAAATATTAAGCACCTCCTTACCTGCTTCTTTAAAGTTTCTACCATCTTCTGAACTGCATCCTTTTCCTTTTTCACAGTTTCTATTTTTTTCCTAAAGGTACAATAACAACATGATTTAAGAGTCGGGCTTTAAAAGTTGAAGTGGGATAGTTTTAGTCCTCACAAAAACTTCTTAAGAAAGTGTTAAGTATATGTCTTACCACATTTCTTCCTGAGAGCCGTTTAATTTCCCTAATTTCAGGTTAGAAATGCTATCTTCTTCACTTAAACTAGTAATTTCATTTTTCAAAATAGAATTTTCCTCTTGAAGTTTGTCAGATTCATATCTGAAGTACACAGATTGGAAAAAAATGTCAACAAGATAGTCATATGGCATCCTTGGAAAATATTTTCTAGTGACTGCCAATAAAACAAGTACTCTATGCCAATTAAAAGAAAAGTCTAAATTAGTAGTCTTTTAGTATTTCAAAATCAGGCTATGATATACTGACTATTTTCACTTGGGAAGTAAGAATTTTATTAAAAGATGTTAGGTAAGTATAGCTGAGAAACTTGAGCATGGAGCAGGAATGCCTACGCTGGTGGTTGATCTTCTCAATGGCAAGCATAAAGCCTTGAACAAATGACCTCATTTATGGTCTCATGTCTTATCTACTGACACTGACAAAAGCCACATTACTACACATTATAAAGATGCATCAGCTTTAATTGTAGCTCCAAAGGATACCCAGAAGACTGTTGACTGCATAAATCAAAGGTTGAATTGAACTAATGTTTGTCTTGTAACTTCTTATATCATTATATGTTTATTCTTAGATATAAGTATGCTCTGAAGCATAAAGAGCAAAAACTACAATTAAAATAAAACTATTTTGTTTTCTAGCTTTAAGAAATTTCAGATAAGAGGAAATATTTTATAATATTCCAAATGGAATCCGCTAGAAGACTAATCCAAATGCATTTTATAAAGTCAAATGGTTCAAATTAGCACCTCTATAAAATTATGTTCTAAGATAAATGTCCACTGTTTACAGGATATAAATATGTACTGCAAGTGATGCAAGTGAAAAATTTTAAGCTATAAAACATAAATTTTCCCCTATATTATTATAAAGAGTTCTTATGTAACAACTGAGTTACTAACATGTAAAAGGCATTCATTCTCCTACAACATGTTTCATCAAAGTAACTAATATTTAGCTAAAAGAAATAATCATATGTTCATCCAAATGAAGAGATGCTAGAGAAGCATTAAAGACTTGACATGCATTGATAATACACAGAGTTCAACAGCAAACACTCGCTTTTATGAACTTTCACACTCCAAAGGAACAACACTTATTTTACACAGAGGAAGGGAGTGCTTCCTAGGTTATTCTACATGTTAATACAACACAGAAGCAGAAGGAAGTCTATGGGATTGCTTTCTTCTTGAAGACTAACAGGTTAGTTTCTCTAGGCTCAGCAAGTAGCAGAAGTTAGACGTGGTGAGGTGTTCTGTGGGATTCCATGAAGCTTAGAAGGCATATACATTACCTCAGAAGTTCCACCTTGTGTTGCATTTCACTGCACGTGCTTTGCAACTCATGCATCATTGACTTTAGCTCTTCTTCATTTTCACCTTGAGAAGACAGATCTTTCTGCTTAACTAGAGTGGTGACTCTTTCTTTAAGTTTTCTAGTCAGCTCCTGTAGTTTTTGTTTTTCTATTTCTAACTCTGCTATCATAGCTTGACGCTGAAAATGCTTGTCTTGATGACCTAGAAGGGCCATATTTTCTTGTAGTATAACCTGGTTCTGCATTCTTGGCTTTTCTTGATGTGTCTGAAGCATTCCTTGTAACCAATTAACTTCATGTGCTTTTACTTTTTCCAGGAGTCCTGTATTCTGCTCTAGGTATTGGTTTTCTTCGTTATGTTCTTCTACAGAGTGGTGTACATCTGTAGCTGGTAACTCACCCTCTTCCAGTGTCTGAGTTAATTCAAATGTCTTTCCCTCTGCTTCAGTCTGCAGGTTATCTAAATCAGTTTCCCAGGATGAGAAGCAATCACACTGTCGCCCTGATCTTCCCTGCAGTTTCTCAATCTTTCCTTGAAGTCTCAAAACCAGAGCATGCAGCTCCTCATTTTCTCTCTTGACATCATCATAACTCTTTTCCAGGCTAAGGAATGTCTCAGTCACTTCCTCAACTTTCTTGAGCTCTTCCTGCAACCTGAACACTTCTGAAGTAAGTTCTTTGTTACTTTCTAGTGCTTCATCGTAGTGGGTCTCCATCACTCTTAGCTCTTCCTGCAGACAGTCATTTTCTTGACTAGCATCTTCATATAACAACTTATACTTGGGAGAAGCTTCAGGAATTCTCTCAAGCATCTTTAGTTTCTTTTTGAGGACTGAAACATCAAAGAGAAGGTCCTGCTTCTTTTCAGAAGCTCGGTCACAGTCAGCACGTAAGATAGAGAGTTGATCCTGAAGCTGATTAATCTGAATCCGTAGGTCCCAGCTCTCAGTTCTGGTCTCCTCACTATTTTCAAGCTCAGAAAAACTCTCAATAGACGCTTCAGATTCGATTTTGGTCTCTTGCCTCCGAAGTGAGCTTGTGTCTGTGCTTCCTAGATCCCGGGTTTCATCATCTTTCAAGCCACTTAGGGCATGCCCCTTGGTTACATGCTCTACTCTCTTCATTCTGTTTTGCAGTAAAAATTGCTCTGTATGATCCAGAGAATTTCCCAAAAATTCAGCAGTAGGATCGTCTAAACAGCAAGACATTACTGATGCTGGCTCTAATTTTTGCAGTCTCTTCTGCAACCTAGAAATTTCAGCAGCCATTTTCACATTTTCCTTCACTGCCCGCTCATGAGCTCTCTGCAGGCTTAAGAGGACATCTCCGTTTTCTTCCAGCAGCTGCTCCCCCTGTTGCAGTAGGGACATGGAGCCCTGTCCTTCTGCCTCCTCTGCTCCCACGGCAGGGCAGCCACTCTCCAGTCTGGAGAGAGGACACGCAGCCTGCTGCATTTCCTTTAACTTATTCTGAAGTGTGGCAATTTCAGCGCTCATCTCGGCCTTCTCCCGATCTGCCTTCTCACAGGTCACTGTGTGGATGTTCTCCAAGGCCAGGAGCTTGGACATCATTTCCTGCCGCTCCTGCTCATGTTCCATCTCCAGCTTCTCAAGCTGCTGGCTGGCCAATTGCTCCAAGGACCCTTCCTGGCACTGGCCCTGCTCACGGTCCTTCAGTTCTCTTTCGTAATTTGTCTTCAATTCAAGTATCTGGTTGGATAGCAGCTTTTGCTCACTTTCAGACACATGTTTTAGATCCTCTAGGTCTTTGAGGAGCTGCTCTTTCTCAGCAACCATGCTGTTTAAATGTTCATTGTAAGTCTTTTCTAGCATCTCCCTCTCCTGGGCCAGGACCAGGGAAGTTGCTTTCTCTCTTTGAAGAGTCTCTCTAAGCTGCTCCTGGGCCTCGACACACTCCTGGGTGAGCTCATCCTTTTCAAATTCCCACTGGGATTTCTCCTCATGTTGTTGTTCTAGAAGTTCCTTCAGCTCTTGGTGGTAGTGGCCCTCCAGGCTTCGTAGGCCGTCTTCATAGCTCGCAGTGACTTTTTGGCAATCAGCCTGAAACTGGGCTTCTATTTGAGAGATTCTTCTATCATACTCAGTTTCCATTTTTTCCCTAAATGTGGTCAACATACAACATTACTGAAACTGCCACCAACTTTGGGAGCAAATAAAAACATTTTACTGTGCACAGAACAGGCTGCCAAGCCAACAATTTAAATTCTTTCATAAAAACTATCCTCACATATTACTATGTGAGTCATGTGCACTGGGGATGAATCTCATTTCTGAGAGCTAAAATTGGCAGCCATAATTAACTTAGAAGACATATTAGGAAAAAAAAATAATTCTATGGCATATTCCCAAATACATACATATTGGATTTTTAACCTAAGACTTAAATTGATAATTCATATCTAGTGATGAACACATAGTAACCTAATTCCTAACTTAGAAAATATAGAAAATTCTTTCATTTTAATTAAGTAACTGATTAAGGTAACAACACCCTACTTTTAAATAATGTAGGCTATTAGTTACATCAACCACATACATTAAGAGCTTCACTTTGCTTTGGCTGCTCACTTAAGCAACATTGTGTTACAGGAATGGGGAGCACCAATGACCTCAAATGATCTGTGGTTTCTGTGCATGAGTTCAAACTGGTTCAGTCATGGCCAATGCAGCAAAATCAGAACAAGTCTGAATTTTAAAATGTGGGTGAAGTGGAATGGTAACTGGAATGTGAAAAACTGCAGGCTGAAGTTCTGGAATGGGAGACTTGGAAGAAGCAAGACAAGCCCTTTCAGAAGGCTATAAAGCAGGACATCAGACTATTAACAGGGCTGAGGAGTGTGACACACATTGAAGAGCAGAGCCTTTGAGTAGGGCGCTGATGTTTTTGTCTATTGGTAGAGAAATTTGGTTGTTAAGCAACACACACTCTACTCTTTGTTTTATAAGATGAAAAGTATATTTCTCTGCCCCATTCCAGTTATTATTCTAGGTCACCCATATTTACAAATTTGAGACCATTCTGGTCTTCTGCCATTGGCCATGACTGAGTCAGGCAGAATTGGTTCTAAGCTTTGGTTTCATGTCAGGGGGGTAAGCATTAAGTGCTGTCCATAGCTCTACAAATAAATGTCACTCTGCCCAGAATCCAGCATATAAATAACATTTCTCAGAAAACAAAAGGAATGAACTAGGAAGGAACCATGCTTGGGATAATCTTCTACTTATCCGGAAATTTATAAGATACAGAAAGTCTTGATACATAAATACATTGATTCTTTGTGGATTATAATTTTTTTTTAAGCAGAACAAAAACATAGTTTCAACTGGTCTGCAGTAGGCTTAATACTAAGCAATGACAAAGCATGGTGCAAATCTGAAAACTAATCTAGTCAATCAATGAACTATTATGCCTTCAGATTTTCCAAAGTCTCCTTAACTAAGGAACTTCCGGTATCCCGAGAATGGCACCCGGCCTGCTCCACTAACCTACAATTTCTTACCTTCCCTCTTGAAGTTCCCTTTGGTGCTTTTCCAAAAGCTCTTTTTGCAAGTCCTCTTTCTCAAGGGCATGCTTCTCCATCAGATTTTTCAGCTGCTCCTGGTGGAGCTGCTCTAGTTCCTGAGTTAAGTCTCGTATCTTCTCATCTGCCCACGTGCCTTTATGAATGAGTTCCTCCCTCTCTTGGTGAAAGCTTTCCTCTACTTGTTCCAGTCGAGCCTTGAGCTCTGCTTCATGTTCCAGCCTTAGCTTTTCCTGCAAATGAATCTGTTCTTCATCAAACTTCATTTGTAGTTGCCTTTTCTCCTCCTCATATCTGCAGGCGGTCTTATGTTGCATCTCGTTTAGTACCACTGTCTGTTGGTGAAGGTC
>NW_006399997.1:916068-931533 GCF_000299155.1 Elephantulus edwardii | reverse complement strand
TGAGCTGCTTTTCATAATGGCGTACCTAAAATCAAAGAGTAAGACCATAACAAAATTACTTAGCCCAAGGCCATGGAAAGGAAGGTGACGGGTATAGCATCTACTTTTTCTATCAGACATTCATCAGTTTCCCCATTTTGTTTTGTGAAGTAATGCAATTCAAAAGTAATGTAAGTAAGATATACTCAGAAATGGCTTGCTCTCTTTTTTAAATTAGATCGAATTTAATTAGTTTCTGAACAATTCTACTGAGAAGTTAGCAGACCTTCAAAGATATACCATCTGGCATACAATGGATCCTTTTAATCAATAAATTCAGGGTCTTAAAATAACTAAATTAAAATGTCTACTGAACACCAGGAGCACAATGGGGGGGGGGAATCACATTTGATTGAGAAAAATTCATGAATGGTTTACGAAAGAGACAGCATTTTAGATATAATGATATAAAGTGAGGGAGAAGTAGACTTTTAAGAATCAAAGTGCAAGTAAGGGGTTTATTAGACATTACAATTATGCTATTACATTAATACATTCAAAATGTAATTAAAGTTATTAAAATGTCTAGGAATTTCTAAATGAGAAACCAGTGATTTTTAAATCTTTAGTCAAATGAAAAATAAATGGTTAAGTTTTTTGTTTTTTTAAAAAGGCATGACACAGGTGCCAGAGTGTGAGTCACAGTATGGCATCAAAAGAAGACAGAGTTAGGTGAAGAATAGTAAATTACCAAAGGGATGGTGAAAGAGAGGAGTGGAAATGTAAGTTAAGGCACATGGTAAATTATTTTGGACTTCATGTTCAGAATTTATATCTAATTTAGTAGCTAATTCTATATAAAAATTTTGGGGGGGCATGAATCTCAAATATCTACTTAGACGTAGGTTTGAGCATTAAGATTGTTAAAAAGAATAAAACCATAATTAATCAGAGTGGAGATAATGTTATGGTCTGTATGCTTTCAGTTTCATATCGGTTAGAGATGAAGATACTATAAAATTTACAATTAAATCAAAGACATTTTCTCCCAGAGGACAAAGCCTTTTTCCCAGACTATGAAACCAGTGTGAGAATGTGGGTTCCTGATAGCTTTTAGACACAATAGGCAATGCATAGAAAGTAATACTGTATGAGAAATAAAGAACTGGGAATGGCCTACAGGCAAAAGTACATACGAGCTTAAAAAAATTAAAGAAACAACTATGAGATATCTTACCCCAGTAACAATAGCAAAGTTCAACAGAGCAGCAAACAACAAATGCTGGTGAGGTTGTGGAGAGATTGGAAACCTTATTCACTGCTGGTGGGAGTGTAAAATGGTATAATCACTAAGGAAGAAGGTATGACTCTTTCTCAAAAAGCTAGAAATAGAGATACCATTTGACCCAGCAATTCCACTACTAGAAATATACCCTAAAAAAACCCAGAGCTTCCACCCAAACAGATATATACACATCCATGCTTATTGCTACATTATTCACAATAGCAAGACATGAAAGCAACCCAAATGCCCAATAATAAATGAACAAATATAAAAAGCATACTATATTCACACAATGGAATACTACATAACACTGAAAAATAAGGAACTTGTGAAACATTACATAACCCTGGAGGACATTATGCCAAGTGAAATATCTCAGTCACAAAAGGACAAATATTTCATAACAGCACTATTATAAAACAGGACTGATATGGGGGTTTAGGAGGAAGTATGGAAAAGAGTGGCTAGATAATAAACACTATATTAGAACAGGTGAAGGAAAGAACTATTTAAAAGGACTATGATTAGGCATTATTTGTATGACATCAGTCCAGAATAAGAAGTGCACTGCAAAGTGGACTGGGGGAGGGGTGAAGTGGGGAGGTAGGAGGAAATTGAACAATGAATGGACATTCTTTTAAAAAGTGAATGGGGAGGGGTGAGGGAGGAAAACATACAACAATGAATGAATGAAAATCTAATTTTCTGTAAGCTTTCATTAAAATCACAACAAAAATAAATTGGAGAATAAGATTGGCAAGAAGGACTTACTTTATCTTCAAGCTCCAGTCTCAGGCAAACCAAGTCCCTGTGATGCTGTTCTTTCATCTGTTCGATGACCAGCTCTGCTTCAATGCTCATATTCAATGGATTGCACTCTTCGGAACCAAGCCCTGTAAACACATGGGACTCACTGACCTGGCAGCACGGTCTCACACAAATCTGTTATTTGAGGGGGAAGGAAGTTGAACCACGAAAGAGTTTGCAGCCTAAATCTTTCCAGATGCTAGGAAATAAGAGAAGCTCCTTCCATTATAGCATTATGGAAAAGACAAAGGTAAAACCCAAACCACTGATTCTGACTAATGGTAGTCCCATGTCACAGAACACAACGACTCAAAAAGATGCTCTCTGCTTAACTGTAAGCAGATCATGAAGCGTTTCTATGTCCACGCCACCAGGTGGATCTGAACCATCATCAACCTCTAGATTAGTAAGCCAGCACAAATCATTCGTGCCACCTGGATATCATCTGAAACACAGAAGAAACAAAAGAAATGAAGATGAACAGATCCTTCCATGTACAGTTCATTCAGTAAACATCATCAGAATCCCTCTCTTTGAATAGTAGGTAAGAGTAGGCATGGAAATTGCTGCTTCAAGGTGATGATTTTCATATGAAAATGACAGAGGGTGAGGTAGTTTGGTCACACCAACCAGACATCTATACACCCAACAAATACAGTGACAAGTGAGCAGACGATCAATGGGCCAGGGAATGAATGGCCAGCAATATGGTTTCTGCTATATTTTTAGGATTGAACTTCATGAGGCTAAAACACTTTGCTCACCTCTACAGACAACTGGATACTGAGATATGAATATCCTGGGATGTGGGCACAATAGCATCTTAAATTACTATAAATTAGAGGTTGAACTAGTGCACAGAAAGATTATGTATAACATAATGTATAAAGGAAAACAAAGCAAAGTAGTAAAATGGAGTGTACACAGAGCTGGAGTCAGAGAGTAAAAAAGGAAGAACTAGTTTGGCATTTCTCAAACGGAAAAACAAATTCAAACCTTGAGCTTCAATTTGCTTGGCTCTACAATCAACACTCTTGGTACCAGCAGCAAGGAAATTAGAAGACAAAGTGCATTTGGAAAGTGTGTTGTCAGAAACCTCTTGAAAGTACTGAAGAGCAACGATGTCAGTCTGGAGACTAAAATGCACCTGACACAGGCCATGGTCTTTGCAATTACTTACTATGCATCAGAAAGCTGGACAAGGACTAGGGATGATAGAAGGAGAATTGATGCCTTTGAGCTGAGGTACTGGAGAAGAGTATGGAATATAGAATGGACTGCTAGCAGAACAAACAAGTTCGTCCTGGAGAGGGTGACCCAGGCTGCTCCTGAAGCTATGTCTGACATACTTTAGACATGTTACAAGGAGGTACCAGTCCTTGGAGAAGGAAGTCATGCTTGGGAGGGTGGAGGGACAGTGTAGGAGAGGAAGACTCTCTATGAGGTGGACTGATTCAGTTACTGGAGTAATGGAGATGGGCTTGTAGGAGACAGTAAGACTGGCAAGGGATAGAGCAGGGTTTAGGGCTTTTGAACATAGTGTCACTATGAATTGCAGGTGACTTGACAGCACAAAACAACAACATACAAAATGTATACCTAGATCAAGAAGCTGTTTTCTGAACAGAGCCAGGCAACACTGCATTGTTTAAAATGGGGAAAGATGTGAATTAGGGCTGCATCCTCTCTCTGTAACTATTCAATCTGTATGCTGAGCAAATCATTATAGAAACTGGACTTTATGAAGAAGAGTGTGACAACAAGATTGGAGAAAGGCTCATCAACAACCTGAGCTGTCAATGACACAATCTTGCTTGCTCAAAGTGAGGAAGACTTGAAACACTTGCTGCAGAGGATCAAGGACTGCAGCCTTCAATATATATTGCATCTCAACATCAAGAACAAATCCACGGTTTTTGCAATTGCTTGCTATGCATCAGAGAGCTGGACCATGACTAGGGAGGACAGAAGGAGAATTGATGCTTTTGAGCTGTGGTGTTGGAAAAAAGTATTGAATATACCATGGACTGCTAAAAAAACAAACAGGTTCATCCTGAAGAGGGTTAAAACGGGCTGCTCCTCGGAGGCAAGGATTCTGAAACTTCATCTGACATACTTTGGACATGTTACAAGGAGGGACCAGTCCTTGGAGAAGAACATCATGCTTGGGAGGGTGGAGGGACAGTGCAGGAGAAGAAGACTCTTTATAAGGTGAGGTGGATTGATTCAATGACTGCGGTAATAGGGGTGGGTGTGTCGGAGACAGTGAGGTTGGCACAGGACAGAGCAGAGTTTAGGGCTGTTGTACCTAGAGTTGCGATGAGTAGCAGGTGACTCAAAGGCACATAAAAACAACAAACAACATCAAGAAAACAAAAATCCTCACCACTGGGTCAATAGGTAATATCATGATAGATGGAGCAACGATTGAAATTATCAACAATTTCGCCTTGCTTGGATTCATAATCAACACTCTTGGTAACAACAGTCAGGTGACCAAAGTCATATAGCATTGGAAAAGCCCACTGTCAAGGACTTCTCCAAGTTCCTAAAGAGCAATGATGTCAGTTTAAAGACCAAGGTGTGCCTTATTCAAGCCACAGTTTTATCAATCATTTGCTATATATCTGAGAGCTGGACCATGAACAAGAATGACAGAAGAAGAACTGATGCCTTTGAACTGAGGTGTTGGAGAAGAGAGCTGAATATTCCATGGACCGCCAAAAGAATAAATGGATATATCTTGGAAAAAGTGTACCCAGAGTGTTCCTTGAAAGCCAAGATGGTGAAGTTTCATCTTCCATATTTTGGACATGTTGTTAGGAAAGGTTATTCCTTGGAAAGGGACATTATGCTTGGAAAGGTGGAGGATAAGTGAAGGAGAAAATGATTCTCAAAAAGCTGGATTGATACAGTGTTTGCCGCAATGGACCCAATTGTATTAAATATGATAAGGATGGTTTAGGATAGGATAGAGTTCAGATTTGTGGTTAACAGGATTGCTATGAGTCATATTGATGGCACTTAACAACAACATGTAGAAACCATTAAAGCAGAGGGATTCCAAGGTTTCTGATGTGAGGATACTTTCAAGTAAGAGAAAGGAACTCTTTTATTTGGCTGGACTCAACAGTGCGGACTGGTATTCTTGTTCAGGCCTTTTTTCAATATGATGGCACATCTCCACCTATGAAATGATAGTGGGTTGTGAGTCACCTAAAGATAGTGCTACTTCATGCATCCATGCAAAGCACCCCAGTGCTGGTCACTTATGGTCCAGAAAAAGCTGCTGTGATTTGCCATCAATTTGCTCCATTCAACGATAATAAATGAGTCAAGTCTCAGAGGAAAGGTGTTAAGCCTTCTTCCTCTCCGTTTCTACTTATATTAGAGTAAAAAGGTGAGGAGAGGAAAAAGCCTAGTGAAAGCCTCTACTTCTGACCCAGGCAGCAGTAGGTAAAACTATTTAGAACAGAAACATTGGTAAAAGAGCCCTAATTAGGATTTCTGAAAGTCAACACACTTAAGGAATGAGGCAAGACACAAGGAAGCACGAAAAGGGCTCATACTGAATGTAGGAGGGGTTTCAATTCCACCTTCTGATCTCATTCCTCAAAACCTTCCTCAAAGGCTCAGGCAACAGGCCCTTCCTTATCTGGTATTTCGCAGCACAGCCAGCATAAGAAAACTAGTTATGGATTCTTTGGTTTCTGGCTGGCCCACCCTCCAAAACCATTTTCAGTTAGACATGCTCTTTAAAAGGGAGGATTCAGTAATAGCTCATGCCTAAATTCTAACACTCCAAACTCCAATTTGTGGCCAGGATTTTTCAGTGTTGTGTTTGTGGGGTTTTTTTTGTTTTGTTTTTGTTGTTGTTGTTGTTGTTTTAAATCAGAGCCAAACACTCTTTGTGAATTGATTTTTCCATTCTTTTTTTGATCAAAATCAGATGGAAATATTCTCATAAAGGCTTCAAGGACATATGAAAAACCAGACCACAAGTGAAATAGCTTAACAGTTCAACATTTGTAATGTTACATTCAACCATGATTGTATAAAGAAAGGTCCAAGGCAGAAACACCAAAGGGTGATATATGAACAGATTTACCCTGGTCAGGCTCAACGCCACCACTGCTACCCTCCAGCTCTTCTGACAAGGAGTTCTTTAAGGGAAGTCTGAACACTTTGCCTTGTGCGCGATATTCTTCCAGCTCAGACTGGAGTTCATCCACTTGGTCTTGTAGCACCTGGGGTTGAAAAACCAATACAACAAAGGCCTTATGTATAATGTCAGAAGCACAAGCAACAAAAGTAAAAAATACTGGGCCAAATAAAAATGTAAAAATTCTGTGTTCTTAAGGTCACCATTCATTTATATGAAATGTCCAGAACAGTCAAATCTAGAGATATAGTGGATTGATGGTTGCCAAGCACAAGAGGACCCCAGAAGATTTTCACCTGTGATATAGGGCTTTTCTTTTGGGTCCTGAACATATTCTTAAATTGACTGTGGTGATGGATGCACAACTGTGAATAAGCTTTAAGATAATGAATTGCCACTTGAATTGTATGGTATGCAAAGTTGTGGGGGTAAAAACCATAACTGGACATATTTTAAGTACTTTTTAAGGTGGAACTGACAAATTCATTGAAGAAAATTTACAGAAAACACTTCTACTGGATTATAGCCAAAGCTTAACTGTAACACCAGAAATGCTTTTTTTCTTTCTCAAAATGTGTGCATATATTTGTTAAAAAGGCAGGCTGTAAGCAACCTCACAGAAAAGACAATTGTGTTCCTTATCTTTGCACAATTACAATTTTCATCTAATGCAGTTAGAATTCAGTTGTATTTATTTTGCTAAAACAAACAAGTGGTTGTGGTTTTGGGAAAAACAAAATTTCAATGCCTAAAGTTTAGAGAGTTGCTTTTAAAACTTAAAAGATTCTTACTAATTGCAAGGATGTTTTAGGCCTTCCTGGTAGGCACTGGGACCTATTCACTTGATGAGTAGTTTGTCTCATTTGCATTTTGTAAATAAAGTAAGAATGAATTTAGAAAGGGAGGGAAGCACCTAAAATAGGATGATAAAAGACTAACTCTGGAATAAGTTCACCAGCATGGTGATGAAATCTTCTACTTGAAATGAAACCACATTTTCCTCCAAGAACTAATAATTTCTGGCTTAGATAAAGAACCCTTAAATGTGGTTTGCATTATTCCCTCATAGATCAAGATTACTGAGTAATAATGTTAATAGCTAATGCCTGCCAAGTGCTTACTATGTCCCTGCCACTGTTGTAAACATTTCACCCATATCCATTCACAGAATATTCCTCATAACCCTATGCAGTGGGTACTCTTATTTTCAATATTTTAATAGCTAAGGAACAGAGGCACACACAGGTCAGGTGACTCGCATAACATCACATGGCTAGTAAATGATGGGAACAGGATGTGAACTTAGGTCGAGCTCTATTTACCAAGCTTTCTTTAGCCACTTACCCTGCACTGCTGCTCATATTCATTTCTCATCTGTGCCAGCCTCTCTTCTTGCAGAAAGAATTCGGCACTGCTGGGATCAAGGTCACCAAACTAAAAAAAAAAATCATAAGACCAAGTTGTCATTTTGTTCAAATGCCCTTCCTTGACTTGTAACGTGCCAAAGCCCCAGTTGTTGGTGTTCTCTCCATCTGGTACGCATGAAAGGAATGTGATACTTCTGCAGAAATACCACTAAATGGAGAGCATACTCAAGTCATGATCAACTAAGGCAGGATCCAAAGACTGGCATCTCTCAGGGCCAAGCAATGTTTCCCCTCATACCCTGCTTATTAAGTCCCTACAGAAATTACAGCTTTCATCAGCCAAGTAAATTCCCTACTAGAAATTTCTGTGATACTCTTTTCAGTGGGCTGTACTTCAGGCTGTGTACCAGGAAATCAGATTTAAACAGATTCACCTTTTCTGCTAGCACGTTCTCCAAATTCCGCTGCAGTTTGCTTGTCAGATTCTCATACTCTGCCAATTTCTCTGCATTTTCCAGAAGTTCATTTTCTAAACGACTGTTTTCCTGAAGACATTTGGGAAAATGAAAAGTGACACTGATTAAAAAAACAAGCAAACAACTTTTCTAGTTTTCTGTTTTCTAGTAAGCACAAATCAGTGCACTAGATCATGAAAATATGGTCATCTTGAAAAGCTCCAGTGAATTAGAAGCAGAGGCAAACATAAAATTTGACATCTATGTTACAAGCCCCCCCCATTCCTTCTATATCCTCTACTAAATTGTGTTCGGTTTACTACAGGAATTACTAGGAGTCATGGGTCACTGCTGAATTCTTTAAACACAGTTATAACTACCTAAGACATAAAGGAACTCTTGTGACCTAGAGGAAAGGAGCTGTGCTGCTAATCCAAAGGCAGACAGTTCAAATCCAACAGCTGCTCCATGGGAGAAAGATGGGCAATCTCCTTCCCTGTGATTTACTGCCTCTGAAAATCAGATGGAGGATCAGCTGTAAGTTGGTTCCAACTCAAAGGCATACAGCATTACACATAACAATAATTGAGATGTGCTGTAAATATAAACTACACACTAGAATTTGAATGCTGTTGGTTATGGACTATCAAGCCGGAACCTACACAGAGCTGACTGACCCTCCAGTGTGTTTTCAGAGGCAGTCAACTGCACAGAAGATTGCTCATCTTTCTCCTACAAAGCAGCTGATGGACACAAACTACCTGTGTGCCTGTGGGAAGGCAATGCACTTCCTCTCCAATAAGCCACCAACGTTCCCTAGATTTTGAATAGCTATTATAAAAAAGTAAAAGAGCTCATAAAGGATTAATCACATGTAAAAAATTATACTGTTGTAGAGCTATTGGGTTAGAGTTGAATCTTTTTTCCTATTTATGAATGTAGTTATTCAGAAATCTGAGACTTCATTAGTGGCTTACATTCTATTTCTAGGTACTAGCACTGTGGTAGAATACTTAATGACATAAAAAACATTCTCAATATATTGTAAAAGAAAACTACAAAATACCTGACAGCAAAAGAGAACTCAGAAAAAAACAACAAAAAGTAGAATAACTTCACAGTCAATGTTTATTTAGTGATATTATACCTTGATTTACATTTAATTGACAAATTTATTTTGATGTGAAATATGTAATGGCTATTACAAAATTATTCATAATTGGTATTTATATACATTATTAAAATGACATATCTACTTAAAAGTTCACTAAGAATTTCTATTAAATTGTCATCAATTAAAAGAATCTTTGTGTATGTATACAGATAGGCAGACCGTGCATTTTAGCATGATTTTGGTTAATATTTGTTTTAAAAAAATATGTAAAACCACAGATATACTTTGACATTTTCAACCCAATGTTAAAGGATGAATGGAAGAACATGATTTTCAAAGGATATTTTTTTGCGAAAAGAATATAAAGCTAGTATGTTTTTGGGTTTTTTTTGCCACAGAGCTGGAGGCCAGTCCAAACTGACCTATTTATTTCTCAAGCCAAGTGAGATCCAGCCCCTCCCCTCCCACCGCAGAGAAATATACAGCTGGGAGACCACACCACACCCCTCAAGGCTTAACACAGTGGATAAATTAGAGAACTCTTTTATAAAACATTTTACAAGGAAAATACATACATACATATAGAAAGAGTGCTGGCATCTGGGAGGGGTTCACTTCTTGAACATGGGGTAACCCAATCCTGACACATCAGGGTGGCTGGCGCTGGCCCTCTTTCCTGAAGCTGTTCATCTAAAGCTAGTATGTTTTTAATGCATTCTAGTTCACACTCTCTCACAGCAATATGGCATGAAAAAGAATGTACTTGAAACGTTTAAAAAAAAATACTATCTTCTCTCTAAATGTCACTTACACAACTCTAATCATTCAAAGCATATCCAAATTTAGATGATGAAACAATAAGGAATAATTTCTGTAGTGCAAGAAATTGTGCTGGTATACTGGATATTGACATATCAGATATTTTTAATGAACACAGGAAACACACAATCTAGATAAGAGAAGGGAGACAGATAATGGATACAGCTAACAATGTACTAGTAGCAAAAAAACCCCAAAAAACAAAACAATGTACTAGTAGCAATGTACTAGTAGCACAAAAAAAACCCCAAAAACAAAACAATGTACTAGTAGCTTGGCCTGCAGTGATGGAGACTCAGTGAAGGAGTATAATCATGTCTTGGCCACTCTGGAACTACTGCACTGTACAAATAGCTAAGGTATAAACAGCTAAGAGTGCAAATAGCTAAGAGTTGCTGGCAAGAGAGGAGGTTAAAAAGCAGCGATGATGGGCCCCATTTCAGGAGCTTTCAGTGCTCACAAATTTTTACAATTATGACTGTATTTTAGTTTTAGTAAGGCAAGTCTGGTAGCCATATTGTTGTTATCAGTTACTGTTGTTGTTAGGTGTCATCGAGTAGCAACCCTATGAACAACAGCTCTAAACCTTGTCCTGTTCTGTACCATTCTCATAATTTGTAAAATATTCTAAGTTACTGCTGAGAAGAATCCAAACTCATGGTTGAACCTGTGCATGCAGAGGACATTATTCCATACAGTTTTCAAGGCTTTTATTTTTTTTTTTAAATTTCTATTCACTTTATTATCTGAGAGTGAAGAGTTTCTTTCCAGAATGAATAATTATTGGAGGCTCTGGACACTGTCTACCTCAAGTAACAAACAAGCAGATGGTGTTGGTGTTGACACCTCTTGCTCAAGCAGACAGTTGGCTTGCTGAACTGCTTGCTTTAGGGGCTCTAAGAGTGGAAGAATGGTAAGCCGCAGCCCACAACTGAGTACCCCAGCTGCAAACACAGAAGTAAACAAAATCCTAAATTTTTCACTTTGTCAAGTCAATAAACACCATCTTGATGAACTAACAGCAAGGCAGTCATTAGGTAAATAAAGCACGAGGCTGGGAACAGGATTATTGATACAGGCACAGTCTATTCATTTGTTGGTCATTGATGGACATTACTCTTGATGTATACACTGGAGAAGTACTCTGCCATCTGCTTTAACACTGACAAACACGATGCATCCCCTGGGCCACAAGTGACTTGCTGTGTATTAGGGGAGGTTGTCTGTAGGATGGTAGGAATCACCTTTTATGTTTTTCATTCTCATTTATTCACATACAGTGATTAAGTGTATGTGGAATGGCTCCTCTTGGGCAAGATACCCAGTACAACTTCTTTTGTTCCTCTGGATACACCTAGACTTGGAAGGAACTGCGAAATAAAAAGCAACTGACTTCTCACAAGAAGGGAAGGAGGTATTCCTATTCCTTCCCAAACTGAAACTCAATGAAGGGCAGTTGCTGTTGTTGGCAGGTACTGTCTGGTTAACTGACTCACAGAGACTCTATAAGCAGCAGATCTGAATCTTGAACTATCCTATACCATCCTGATGATCTCTGCTGTGCTTAAGCCTATTGTTACAGTTGCTGTGTCAATGCATCTCATTGAGAGTCATCTTCTCTTTTGCTGACTCTACTTTTCTAGTATAATATCTTTTGCCAACATCTGGTCCCTTCTGACAACAAGGACAAAGTATATGTGATGTTTCACCATCCTCGCCTCTAAGGGGCACCCTGGTTGCGTTTCCTCCAAGACATATCTGTTTATTCTTTTGGCACTCCAGAGTACATTCAATACTCCTTGCCAACACCGTAATTCAAAAGCATTAATTCTTCTTTGGTTTTTCTTATTCATTGTCTTTCAGATGCATATGAACCAACTGAAAATACCATCACTTGGATACATTGCACATTTACCTTTAACCTGACATCCTTGCTCTTTAGAACTTTGGAGAGGTCTTTGACAACAGATTACTCCAATTTAACACATCTTTTGATTTCCTGACTGTTGCTATCATGGATATTGATTAAGGATCTCAGTAAAATGAAATAGTTGACAACTCCATCTTTTCTCCATCTATCATGTCGTTACCTACTGGTCCGGTGGTGAGGATTTCTGTTGTCTTGATGTTGAGACATAACCCATTTTTTTTAATTGTAGGGGTTTTATTCAGTGGGTGTCACACTTTTCTTCATTCATGGTGTTTTTCATACAATCATTCCATTCATTGTGTTTTATAAAACCAATCACCATTGAACTATGCCTATCTTTTTGAACTATACCCTGCCTTTTCATATCCTCCCTGGATCTTCCCTATTTCCATTACATCTTCCCTCTTCTCAATAAAATCATGTAGCCCCATAGTTTCCCCCTGCCTCCTCTGTTCTCGATCCTTCCCCCCTTGGACCTTCATACATGTTTAATTACCTTCAGGCTGCTTTGAAGGACATGGCCAAAAATAAGGCTCCAGGAATAGATGGTATACCAATTGATATATTTCAGTTAACAGATGCTGCCCTGGACGTGCTCACCAAGCTGTGCCAAGAAATCTGGAGAACGACCACTTGGCCAACTGACTGGAAGAGATCGATATTTGTTCCTATCCCAAAGAAAGGTGACCCAACCGAATGTGGAAACTACAGAACAATTTCACTGATTCCACATGCAAGCAAGATTTTACTGAAAATTATCCAAAAACGACTGGAACAGCACATCAACAGAGAACTACCAGAAGTCCAGGCTGGTTTCAGAAGGGGTCATGGTACTAGAGATATTGTAGCTGATGTTAGATGGATCTTGGCTGAAAGCAGGGAATACCAGAGGAATGTCTATCTGTGTTTCATTGACTATGCAAAGGCATTTGACTGTGTAGATCATAACAAACTGTGGCTGACTCTGAGAAGAATGGGAATCCCAGAACACTTGATCGTTCTAATGCGAAACTTATACTTGGACCAGGAGGCAGTCGTCAGAACAGAGCAAGGGAAAACTGCATGGTTCAAAATTGGGAAGGGCGTACGCCAGGGATGCATCCTATCTCCATACCTTTTCAACCTATATGCAGAACAGATTATCCGGGAGGCTGGACTCTATGAGGAGAAAGGTGGGGTCAGGATTGGTGGACGATTTATCAACAATCTGCGTTATGTGGATGACACAACCCTGCTTGCTGAAACTGAGGAGGACCTGAAGCGCCTGCTGCAGAGGGTCAAGGACTGCAGCCTACAATATGGATTGAGGCTCAATGTCAAGAAGACAAAGATTCTCACCACTGGACCAATCGGCAGCATCAGGATGGATGGTGAAGAGATTGAGATTGTACACAGCTTTAGTTTGCTTGGCTCCACAGTCAACAGTCTTGGCACCAGGAGCCAGGAAATTAAAAGGCACATTGCCATGGGAAAGTCTGCTGTTAGGGACCTCTCCAAAGTGCTAAAGAGCAGTGGTGTCACTCTGGAGACTAAGGTGCGTCTGATACAGGCCATAGCCATCGCAATCACTTGTTATGCATCAGAGAGTTGGACAATGACCAAGGAGGATAGAAGGAGAACTGATGCCTTTGAGCTGTGGTGCTGGAGAAGAGTACTGAGAATACCATGGACTGCTAGGAAAACAAACAGATTTGTCCTGGAAAGGGTTAAACCGGGTGGCTCCTTGGAGGCAAGGATTCTGAAGCTCCGTCTAACATACTTTGGACATGTAGTGAGGAGAGACCGGTCCTTGGAGAGGGACATCATGCTTGGGAGGGTGGAGGGACGGCGCAGGAGAGGAAGGCCCTCTATGAGGTGGATTGATTCAGTGACTGGGATAATTGGGATGGGAGTGTCAGAGACAGTGCGATTGGCACAGGACAGAGCGGAGTTTAGGGCTGTTGTACATAGGGTCGCTATGAGTCGCAGGCGACTCGACGGCACATAACAACAACCACAACCTATTTTTACGATGATGACCTTATGCGATGATTGCCCTTATGAGACTGAGTCAGTTCTTGAAACATAATACGTTCCAGTCTCTCCCATGTTACGTAGAAATATTTAAAATCATTGCTCCTGAGACTGTGTGGTATTCCATCGTGTGAATGAAAATATGGGATGCTTCATGAGTTTGCATGTCATCCTTGTGCAGAGGAGACATAACCCATATTTAAGGTTGTAGTCTTTGCAGTCAATGCTCTGTCCCTGAGGTTATAGTCTTTGATCTTCAGTAAATGCTTCAAATCTTCTTAATTTCCTTTCAGTGAAAGGTGGTAGGGTAAATTAATTAGGTTTAGAAGAGTTCTTTTTTGGGGGAGGGGGGTTAGTATAGAGGATCCATTTTAATATCTTTATTTTTTTAGAAATAAATCCTTTATTTATCCCTTTTATTTTCTTGGTAATATTCTCCTGGTTTCATTATTTTATGTTAGAGCTTTCTTTGGATGACACTCAAACCATCTTCCAAAGGCTTGGATCTTTTAGAAGCAGATTACCAGATCTGTACCTTTGGGTGGGTTTGAACTAAGGGCCTTTCAGTTGGTAGTTAAGTGCTTAACCCTGGGAATCTTAGTGGCCATAGATAGGTTGAGTAGATAGTTGAAGGACATGAGTGGTCAGGAGGAATATCAAGCCAGTTGAGAAATTATGATGAATTCTGAACAAATTTCAGACATTTAGAAAATGGCGAGGAAGGAGAAAAAGCTGAAAGGCATCAGAGCATCATGGGAGTTAGAGACTGACTGGTGCAGGATAAAAAGTGAAGATGACTGTTTCTGTGATATGTAGCACATAGTGACGACAAGACTCTTCTTAAGAAGAGTCAAGAAGAGAAGCTGTCTGGTGATTAGGGAGAGATAATTAGCTATGCTTTTCATATGAAGAGTTTCAGAGACTTTTCAGGATATAAAATCAAACTCATTGTGGTCAAGTTAGAACCGACTCATAGCTGACCCTCCCAACAGATTTTCAGAGGCTGAAATTACACAGGAGTTTGTTCATAATTCTCTCACGGGGCTCCTGGTGGATTTGAATCACCAGAGGGGTATCACTTCTGAGTTAACAGTTTAACTCTTCACAGACTATGTTACTGTCTCACTTAATTCTCACATCAACTCTATGGGGTAACTTATTATGGTGCTCTTTTTTGCACTTCCGCAAAGAAGTCTAGGAACTTGTCTACAGTTTTACTTAAGCTGTTGTAGCTGCTGTTATGTGCTGTCAAGGCAGAATCAACTCATTGTTGAACCTCCAGCAGGTTTTCAGAGGATGCAAATCACACAGGAGGAGAGGGACAATCTTTTTCCTGTGGAGTTGTTGGTGAATTTGAACTGTGTACCCCTGGGTTGGCAGTGCAACTCCTTCCAGTAAGTATGAGTGTACAAGTCTGAAAGAGGCGGCCTTATTTCAAACTCCTCACCTTTAATTCTAGACTATGTTGTTTGTTGTTGTTATGTGCCGCTGAGTCGCTTGCGACTCATAGCGACCCTATGTACAACAGCCCTAA
>NW_006399997.1:914881-915613 GCF_000299155.1 Elephantulus edwardii | reverse complement strand
CTGGCTGCTGGTGCCAAGACTGTTGACTGTGGAGCCAAGCAAACTAAAGCTGTGTACAATCACCATTCTAGACTATACGGTATCATACCATCTAGTCCAGAAAAGATCAGAACCAACCTCTCCGTTGAGACAGCAGCAAAGGAGGGAAGTATGGAGCAGGGAAAAACCTTAGTTGAAGGCAGAGAAACAAAGTTAATAGCTTCTTTGTGGCTGGAAGTGAGCCCATCTGCCGAGAAGAGGGGTAGGAAAAAGGGATCTGGGGTGCTGGAGCAGTAAGTATGGGAAGCAGTGGGAGTATCACCAAGTACTGAAGAGCCCTGAGGATTTGGTGCAACTTGACAGGTCTAAAAAACCCCAGATGTACTAATCCATACTATTTGCAAATCAGTATACCTAAAATCTAGATCCTAGCAGGTGCCTTTCCTGGGCCATGGCCCAGAGGACAAACATAAGGGGATTCTTGGACTGAACCCATGCTCAGCTGCCCTCTTACCCGACCTTAGTTATCCTCATGTATCCCAGCAGGGACATACACTCCAGAGCAAGATTCTTACCTTTAAAGAGAGGGTGAGGCGGTCTCGGATGTAGTTTTCCTCTGTCTTTGCCTTTTCAATTTCCTGTTCAAGTTCCAAACGCTGCTTGCCCACCTGTTGTAGGATCTGTTCCCTCTCCTTTCGGAGCTCATTCTTTAAGGCTGCTATGCGCTCCTTGTATTCTTCATCCAGTTTCCTG
>NW_006399997.1:904504-908026 GCF_000299155.1 Elephantulus edwardii | reverse complement strand
GTTTTTAGAGAGGGACATCATGCTGGGTAGAGTAGAGGGACAGCGCAGGAGGGGAAGACCCTCTATGAGGTGGATTGATTCAGTGACTGGGGTACTCGGGATGGGTGTGTTGGGGGCAATGAGATTGGCACAGGATAGAGCACGGTTTAGGGCTGTAGTACACAGGGTCGCTATGAGTCGCAAACAACTCGATGGCACATAACAACAACAACAACATGAATAATATCCATATATAACATATGAATGGAAAACCAGTTTGCTATATAAATTTTCACTGAAAAAAAATCAATAAAATGTTTAAAACAAAATAAATAAAAATAGACACAGAGAGGGTCATATGAAGTCAGAGACTGGGATGGAAAGAACTAGAACAAATGGTCCAGGTTTTAGAACACGTGTGGGCCATCACCTCAACAAATAAAAGGTAAACAATCCAGTCACAAAATGGGCACAAGATATGAATAGACAGTTCACCAAAGATGACATTCAGATGGCAAAAAACACAGGAAGAAATGTTCAAAACCCCTAGCTGTCCGAGAGATGCAAATCAAAACAGCTCTGAGATACCATCTCACTCCAGCAACAATAGCATAGTTCAACAGAGCAGTACATAACAAATGCTGGTGAGGTTGTGGAGAGACTAGAACGCTTGTTCACTGCTGGTGGGAATGTAAAATGGTATAACCACTATGGAAGGGGATTGGACGTTTTTTCAAAAAGTTGGAAACAGAAATACTATTTGATCCAGAAATTCAACTACTGGGAATATACCCTAAAGTTAACAGACACAACGCAAAGAGATGTAAAAACAGGCAACAATGAATGAATGAATGAATGAAAATTCAACTTTTCTGTAAACTTTTGTTAAGATCACAATAAAAAAAAATAGATGCATGAACACCCATGTGTATTGCTGAATTATTCACAATAACAAAGAGATGGAAGTAGACCGAGAGCCCATCAACAAACGAATGGATGGAAAAACTATGGTACATTCACACAACAGAATATTATGTAGATTTGAAAAACAATGAACTTATAAAATACTACATAACATGAGTGAGCTTAGAAGATATGCTGAGTGAAATATCTCAGTCACAAAAAGACAGAGATAGTGCATAACACTGTTGTTATAAAACAGAACTGACATGGGGGTTGGGAGGAAAATAGGAAAAGAGTGGATAAAAAACAAACACTGCACTGGAACAGACGAGGGAAAGAACAACTGTCTGAAAGGAATATATGACAAGAGGTGCATTGCCAAGTGGACTGGGGAAGGGAGAATGGAAGGGCGGAAGGAAAATGTGTAACAACGAATAAATGAAAGCCCAACCTTTCTGTTAACTTTCATTAAAATCACACACACACAAACTCAAAACACTGAGTGAGCCAAACAAAATAGCTTTTAGACTGAATTTGGCCTCCAAGGTGTAACATCCTTGTCCTCTCCTTTAGAAAGCAGAGAACAAATGATAATGATAAGACCACTGCAACTGATGGCCAGAATGAATTCATAGCTGACCCTCCATGGGCTTTTCAGAGATTGTAAATTGCATGGGAGGGGACTGCCCATATTTCTCCAATGGAGCAGCTGATGGGTTTAAACTTTGTACCTTCTTTGAGTTGACAAAACTCCTTACCAACTAGGCCACCAAGACTCTAACCATGTTGTTACAAACCATCGAATAGGAACTGACTCAAAGCTGACCCTCCAGTAGGTTTGCAGAGGCAGCAAATAGCATAGGAGGAGACTGTCTATCCTTCTTTCCAAAGAGCAGCTGGTGGATTTGAACCTAGTGCCTTTAGGATGGCAGGACAGCTCCTTACCACTAGGTCACCAGAGTTTCCTCTCTAAACTAACATAGTAAATCCGCTTCTCTTTCATGAAGGAGGAAACAAACAAAAGTGATCTCATTTTCCCCATCCATAAAATGAGGGGTGATTTAATACAAAATTGCTTTTGAGGAGATCATCCTGAATTTTTAGTCATTCTGTGGTCTAGACCCAGTAACACAAAGTGCTACCATACTTCAGGATTTTACAGAAAAGAGGGGTGGGGTGATAGCAAAGCTCTGAGTAAAAGCTAATATTCAGTAAGCAATTCTTTAATCACCCTCAAACCAGAGGAAAATAACTAAATGTGCTATTTCTTGTCCCAAGTTTTGGGAATTCCACCACAAGAAAAATATGACTTCCCCTCAAATGACTCCAGTATATTCCAAGAATTATTTCTAGATAAATAACCCAAGTTTATGTAATATTCTTGGCAAAAACAACTCAAGGATATGTAAACTGCACTAGTTTATAATTTAAGAGGTTGGATTTAATTTTGACTCAAAACCCACCACTCAGGTGTGTGTAGGGGAGAGTCCTAGTGAGGCATCAGAAAGACAATCAAAGGAATGCACCAGTCATAGGCACAAGGGAACGAGAAGACTGCACGTCTGCAAGCCAGGCTACCTTGAAGCTTACAACAAGTCTCTTATGTGGCAAATTAGCCCAATTATTCCCTGGGCAAGTATACAGCTTTGTGTCAACCATCATTATATGTGCAATTCCCAAAGTTACAACTCTAGCCCTAACCTTAAGCTTTTTCCAACTCTTGTTTTCAAAGACATGGAATTATATTTTTATATTTAATAACTATTCATGCTCCAAGTCTTTCCAGTTGTCCCTTTTAATTTTTCAGAAAATGTGAACTTTAGACTTTTATTAAGAATCTTCTCTGGACTTCTTTGAGATTTTGAAAAAAAATATTATTCTAAAAATGCATCAACTTAATCTTTTTCATTGATCAGAGTATTATAATGGCTTCTGATTGGCTTACCCATCCCAAGGCCTCCTCATATCAATACGCCCTATAAAAGAGTTCAGATCATCATCCTCCAAATGCAAGTTTTCCCTATACATTGCTCAATTTGCTTAAGAACCCAGAAATGATGTTGAGATCATCTCACCAAAAAACTAATCAACTAGGCCTTCAAGTTACTACTTCAACTCAAATGTACTTTTGCTTAGTTCTATCTCTACACGTTCTTCCTTTTTTTTTGTGATTAGTGTCTCCAGTGCTAGTTTCTCACAGGATAATACGCTTAACACACCGAAGGCATACAGTAAAAGCTCATTAAGTGTCAGCTACTGTTATTTTTATTTTTTTTTCTCAACAGGAGCTTCTCAAAGTCAGTAGGAACTCCTCAAAGTCAGAACTGTCACGGTTGACAGTTTTTGGGAAAAAAGAACAAATGTAATCCTCTGTTGCACAAATGGTTAATGTGTTAACAGTGAATGAATCAAAATCCAGAGTCTCTGTAAATTTTCATTAAAATAAAAAACCAAAACAAAACAAAACACCAAATGGTTAATGTGCTGATGTGCTAAAGGAGGTCTGAACCCAACCAGAGGTTCCTTGGAAAAAAGTCTGGTTTGCTGTTTCTTTTGCTCTTTTAAACAATTACCAGCCTTACAGACCACACTTCTACTCTGGTACACATGGGGCTGCCATGACTAAGAACAGATTCAATT
>NW_006399997.1:899387-904404 GCF_000299155.1 Elephantulus edwardii | reverse complement strand
CCGCTCTATGGCTGCGTGGTGATCGTCCACCTCTGAGGCCATTAGAGATTTGAGTTTCTCAGCCTTGTCCAGATCTGACCTTAGCTTCTCTTTTTCTCTGACTACTTGGTCAACTCGCTCCCTAGAATCACAAACAAAAACAAATCAAGTTAAAGGAAAGCTTGTCTCTGAGCAAGAAGGAGGTCTAACAAAGCTCTCATCTGCTTGCTTCTATACAAACACAGAACACCAAGACAACAAAACCCTCCCCATACAGAAAACAAAAAAGCATTCAGTAGTTTCCTTCAAAAGTCTGCACACAAATCTAAGCTCTCCATCACTTTCCTGCGGTTATGGAAGACCACTGAGTCAGGACTGACGCATAGCTGACTCCCCAGCCGGTTTTCAGAGGCAGTAAATCATATGCGAGGAGACTGCTCATCTTTCTCCAGAAGAGCAGCTAATGGTTTTGAACAGCGTACTTTTGTGTTGGTGGCACAATTCCTTAGCACTAAGCCACCAGAGCTCTCTGGTGTAGTTGTTAAATGGTAGGAAATCAGCCATATTTGCACGTAGGATGGAAAAATGTTTGTCACAGATACTGGATGAGATTTTGGGACAAAGAGAAAAAGGAACGGAGCAGATGAACCTTCTGCTCAACTTACAGCAAATGGCGGATCTCAGCCTTGAAGCTGGCCAGAGCTGCCTGGTGAATGCCATTCTTCGTGACCAAAAGTTCATTCTCAAAAGCTAACGTCAGCTCTGTCAAGTTGACATTTCCATCAAGTTTGAAATCCAAGGCCTAGAAACCAGAACCAGACATATAAGTTCAATACAATCATAAATTCTATCATCTGAAAGCAGAAAATGCAGAAGTTACACAAACCCAGACAAAAGTGAATTTACAGTCTAGAAACTGGATGTCTATGGCTCTTTAGTGATTCCTTATGAACAGTCTTCATTCCAGGATATAACTACGTTCCCTCTAAGGAAAGTATAACTCGCTTATTTGTACATTTGTTAAAAATATCACCTAGCACTGTAAATAGACACAATAGCAACAGACCTAATCTTTATTAACCAGGGATCAAACCAGAGCCTTGCTCCTATCAGTAATTTGGGGCTCAGTAACATGAAAAACCATTTGCAACAGATTCCTGGTTAAAGGGAGTAATTAAATGTGACTTATCTCTGAAGATCTTGTGAAAATTAGGCATCATTAAGGAAACATCAAATCAAAACTAAGTTTCAGAAGAATTGGGATTTCCCAACTCTTCCCTGTTTGTCACTGCGCTCCTGTTTTAGATGCCACACCTTCAGGATCTCCTGGCTGTTCTCAATGCCCTCTTCCTGCCACGTATCAAGGATTCTCTCCACAGACGCATAGCCCATCCCATCATCCAAACAGGAAAAGACTCGAAAGCCAATGGAACTTGTCATCGCTGCCAGGGTTGTGGTGCGTCTTCCACTCTCATCAAAAGACTGAAAGAAGCAAGGTGAGGACACAGGGTGAGAAGAAAAAAGGCTGAAGGAAGAAAGAGACTTGATCAGGGTCAGTTTGGTTCTAGGCATTTATACAAAATGTTGGTCAGAACTGAAATGGGTCGGTCTCAACCACAACAAGCAGAAGTCATGCAGCCCCTGTGATTTCTACCAAATGAGCCAAGAATACATAGCTCAGCAAAACACTTGGCCTGGTAGAGAGGTCTATGACACACAGAAGCTGTACCCACCATCCGACCCACCACTGATGCTAAGAAACATAATTCGTGCCTTTCCTACTCTGTCATTTATAGTCATTTCTCCCCTACCCCATATCAGACGGGTAATGTGACACTGTGACAAGATTTAAGGGAAGCACATGTCATACAAAACACGAACACCCAGTCATTATGTTAATGAATCAAAACCCAACTTTTCCTTCTTAATGGTTTAGTCTCTCTCCTACTCTCACTTGTCTTCTTTTTTCTGCTCTCCTGTCCTGTATTTTTCTTGTATAATAGTACATCAAATTATACATTCTTGTATAATTATATAATATAAAAATATAATTATTGTACTAATTATACATTAAAAATGAGTCAGATAGGTTTTAACTTCTACTAAGAAAGAACATACAAAATTATTTCTTACCTGCATGGAGAGGTGTCTTTTCAATTGTCTGTATGGAGTAGACGCTGATGGCATAAGAGATTTTCCATTTTTGAATAGGCCATAGAAAAAATCTTCTACACTCATTGTACCATCAGGATCAAGATTATGGAAAACATCCTCAAGGATCTGGAGAAAGGTAACCATTATCTTAAACACTTTATACAAAATAACCCAAACCCCTAAGTGTATGTTTGGCCAATAGAAACCAGAACTACTATTCATGCCAAACCCAAACCCACTGCCATCAAGCCAATTCTGGCATAGTGACGCTTCACTGGTTTTCTAAAACTGGAGGAGAATGCCTTTGCTTTTTCTGTGGAACCGCTGGTGTATTCGAACCACTCATCTTTCGGTTAGCAGCTCAGTGTGTTACATCTTGTCCCATCTAGGATTTTATTTATGTCAGCACTCTGGGTGGGGGTGGGGAGGATACCCAGTCACTTTATTCTCATTTCATTGACTTCCTGTTCCAGTAATGATGTCTTTCTTGTGCATATAAACCAAATAAAAGTTAGTTTTCAACATCTTCATAATCTTATGTAATTTATCAATTAACTGTACTTTTTACTAATAATTATTTAAGATCATTACTCATTATTCTTATAAACTAAAGATCAATTTTGAGCTTTTTCATTTTACAAATGCAAAGATATAGCTTCCTAATGTTGTGGAAATAGACATTTTAGTTGAACATTCATCAAATCTTTCTCTTGTGGTAGCTTTCAGGTGAAATGTTACTTATACTGAATTTTAGAAATTGGTATGTTAACATAGCACAATTTAGTCAAGGAGAGATTGCAAAAATCTAAGAGACTGCGGTCATAAAAGTCATAATGTTGAGCTCAGAAATTAACCTGGATCAACACTGCATACATATTGTATAGAAGGTCTAGGATTCCTACCATCTCATAATTGTTGATTTTACTTGTTATATTAGTACTTTAGACATTTATTTCTTTTGTTACAAAAACTTTTTCTCTTCAATTTACATCTACTGGAAAACATATGTCTCTTTTCTTGCTTTTCGATTACTTCCTCTGGCAATGATTTAGGATACCCTGAGACAAGAAATTAAGTCTAAAGAGTAAGAATCTTGGGGAGGGGGGACCTCCAAGTTCTTAACAGGCACTGAAAGCAACAGGACTATCATTTGGGGCAAGATTCCAAGACCCCCCAAAATCTCTTTGCTTCTCTGTCTTGTTCTTACAAACAAAAAGAACCTTTTATTAGAAGCTAGCCAGATGTGCTGATTGAAGTTAACAGTGCAGTATTTTGGCTGTAACCTTAGACATGCACTAGTATGGCTACTCAATTGTGTAGAGCTTTCAGGATGCCTCAATACCTTTGTGACCTGGCCAAATGGTGTAAGAGGTGAGTGTTGTTACCTATCTATCTTAAATGCAGGAAGTAGACACATGGAGAGTAGGAGGATATGAATCAGAAGAGTTGTACAGCTAGAGTCTGGCTGAAAAGAACACAGATGAACAACTAGTGCATAAGCTGGGATATAGGACACTAGAACAGGGACCCCTAACACCCAGGGAAGCCAAGAAGGGTGATGTAGATGAAGAAGACATTACCGAGTGGTGGTGAATGTGACCAGAGAAATAGATGGTGCCTGGCTACTATTATTCTATATTTTGATCAATGATCCAACTAATGGATCTTGACCAAAAAGTAGAAAACTGTGGAACAGAATTTCAAAACCAAATGGAAACGAGATTTTCTAGATCCACTGACACTGGGGGAACCTTCAAGTTGAATGCTCAGAAATAATTTTTCAAGCTTGAATATAAATTACTCCATGAAACTTCAAGGGGACAGAGCACATCAAATGATGCTGATGAAACAGTAGGGATAGAGCTAGTGTGACTGTGGATACCGGTTGAAATACATAAACAATGCTATTGAACTGTTGGTTTTAGCTATGAATGGATGTATGTTCAACCATGTATACTGTCAACAAAATATATGAAAAAGAAAGTATTAGTGGATTGAGCACACAAATGCATGTTCTATTTTAAGGAGCTAGTTCTTTGTCACCACCAGCAAATGAAACTAAATCTTTTCATTTTTTTAGGAAAAAAAATTTATAAGTATGGCAGCACTGTTGACTATTTTTAAAAACATCATAACAGAAAGTTCTTTACAGAGTGAACAAAAATGTGACGCACAACTAAAAAAAACCAAGACAAACAAAACAGGCTTACTACTCTATTAAAATCAGTGAAATCCTCTAGAGTATGGCCTTTAGTCACCCCACAAGCCTTGGAATTAAATCACCCCATGGTACAATTTGCAGCCAACAACAGACAGGTCTATAAAGGAGAAACACGAGTTTCAGAACAATTAACCACAGACGTTCAAAAGGGCAGCATTCATATGCATTATATTTTATATAACTTTAATTATCATTGGTCTATGCCTAGTAATCACCTGTACTACTACAAAGTACATGGACAAACATGATACATATGAAAGATTATATGTAAATCAATAAATTTTTTTTTTTAAAGTCTGTATTAAGATCAGCCTTTGCCTAGTGCTAAAGCTCAGAAGGCAGAAAGGGATTGGAAAGAAGCATGAAAGGAGACAGGAAACTGCAGACAGGAGGTACAGAGAGTGGGCTACAATATGGAGATTGTATAGATCAATGGCAGGCCTCTGAAAACCCTATATATACAACATAACACACATAGACGAACAGAAAGGGCAACTAGGTAGAACTGTCAAGCATGGAAATACAAAGGAAGAGGAACAGTTGTAAGCAGACACTGGTGACTGGGACATGGAATGTGAGAACCATGAATGTAGAAAAATTAGATATTGTTAAGAAAGAAATGGAATGCATAAATATTGACATATTAGGCACTGGGGAGATGAG
>NW_006399997.1:836344-893239 GCF_000299155.1 Elephantulus edwardii | reverse complement strand
AGAGAGAGAGAGAGAGAGAGATTTCTGTGTGCTGCAGGAAGCCATAATGGGTTCTTAACCACAATATGGTTAATGTATCTATTATCATTGACCAAACAAAGCAATTATAAAAGCTGGATGACTTACCTCCCCATCGACATTCTGTAATCCATACTGCTCACAGATGGAGACCAACTTCTTTCGGTTCAGGTGACCATCGCGGGTGATACCTAAATCTTCACAAACCTCCTGCAGTTTCTCTTCAATCCAGTCTTGAGGAGGTGAAGACCCACTCTGTGAAGCATTCAGATCATCTGGATTCCAAAATCTTAACTGGCCTGAAACAAAGGCATGTAGTATGTTGTCTCCAAAGGAATTGCAAAGAGAGAGAACCCATTCTCAAAAGGATATGTGCTTTTTGAAAATAACTATGATATTTTTTAAAACGAACTCTAATAGTCACTTCAATTTTTATTTTTGAAGTTCAAATGAAATGGAATCGTTGGTTTTCAGGCTCAGCACCATCATTACCAGCAGTCAAGAAACCAAAACATATATTGCCTTGGTAAAGTCTGCTGTCAAGGACCTTTCCAAGTGCTGAAGAGCTTAAAGGTGTGCCTGATTCAAGCCAAAGTCTTTTAAATCACCTTTTATTTATCTGATAGCTGAACAACGAATAAGGATGATTGAAGAAAGATTGAGGCCTTTGAGTTGAAGAGTGCTGAGTGTCCCATGGACCGTCAAAAGCACAAACATCATGTTTTCAAGACAGTGTAGCCAGAGTGCTCCTTAGAGGCAAGGATGGTGAAGCACTCTCACATATTTTGAACATGTTATTAGGAGAGGCTAATCCTTGGAAAAGGACCATGCTTGGAAAGGTGGAAGGTCAGCAAAGAGAGGAAGACTCTCAATGAGTTGGATTGACATAGGGGCTACAGCAATAGAATCGAGTGTATCAGAGCTGATAACACTGGCACAGGTTAGGTCAGATCTGCTTCAGATCTGTTGTTCATACGGTTGCTGTGATTTGTACTCTACTCAATGGCACGTAAAAATAATAACAATAACAAAGAAAACAGGTACATTTTATCATCTCTTGTGTATCCTGCACGTTTTTACTAAATATATCGCCAACATAGATGGAGTGTGATAGTATAAGAGAAAGAAATATGGTTAAGAAGCATTCCAGAGTTTCATAAACCCAGTCTCCACTATAGCTACTAGACTGTATTATCTCCACTTTTTTTCTAAAATAGATCTTTTTTTTTCTCCTGAGAAGGAAATAATTTCATTATAAAATACAGATTAGTAAAAAAAAAAAAAATACAGATTAGTGTGTACCTAAACCTTTATACAAAAAATATTCTGACCTATAAAAACAAACAATACATATTGAAAGCATTATTGCAAATTGCAAGTTCCTAGTTGTTGTTGTTATGTCACTCAAACTGACTGACTCACAGCAACCCTATGCATAATAGCTCTGAACCCTTTCCTATCCTAATCCAATTTAAGTCTTAGACACATCTACCTCAATTACCCTAGTTACTGTATCAATCCATTCCATCAAGGGTCTCTCTCTCTCTCTGTCTCTCTCTCTCCCGTGCTGTTCCTCTACCCTTCCAAGCAAAATGTCCTTCTTCAAACACTGGTCTCTCCTGACAACATGCCCAATGTATAGGAGACAGATCTTCAAAATCCTTGCCTCCAAAGAGAAATGTGATTTCACCCCTTTTAGGACAAAACTGTTTGTTCTCTTGGCAGTCCGTGGTATGTTCAATACCCTTTTCCAGCACCACAACTCAAAGCACTGATTCTTCTTCTGTCATCCTTAGTCACTGTCTAGCTCTGTGATGCATAGCAAGTAATTGTGAAGACTGTGACCTGGATCAGGTGTACCTTAGTCTCAAGACTGACACTGTTGCTCTTCAGTACTCTGGAGAGGTTCCTGTCAGCAAATTTTCCCAACACAATTTTTATGGACATATTAAGGGTTGTTGTTGTTGTGTACCATTGAGTTGAAACTGACCTACAGCTGACCCTTTGGTGGGTTTTCAGAGGCAGTTAAAAGCAGGAAAGGAGATTCCCCATCCTTTTCCTGGGGAGTGGCTGGTGGGATTTGAATCATGTGCCTTTGGGTTTGCAACGCAGTTTCTTGCCACGATGTTTCATTTAAAGATTTATGGTTCAAACTGAACATCTGAAATCAACATTTTCTCTGTTTTTCTCTGCTAAATGTTCCCACTAGTTTTAAATTTTCTGCTTACATATAACAGATTCTGTAAATCCATCAATTTGACATGAGCTAATTATTGCCCTAACTGGTGTGTCTAAAGAACTCAGTAAGGTTGATAAGAGCATTTGTTGCTATCCTTGTGAGTTATGGAAAGAAATTAATCCATTAATACTGGTTGTAAGGGAGTTCCGGTGGTCTACTAATGAGTTACACTGCCAACTCAAAGGTAGGTGCTTCAAAATCCACCGCTGCTCCACGGGAAAAAGATAAACAAACTCCTCCTACGCCTTATATAGCAGCTGAAAACATGTTGAAGCATCAGCTATGAGTTGGTTCTGATTTTACAGCACATAACGACACAACAATTGTATCTTTCCAGGTTAGAAATCTATAGAGAACAGATACAATTAATTGGGGGCAAACTGCGACGTATCTGTCAGCTGAACCACACTGCCATCTGGTGGCCAGAGCATAAAAATGTTTTTACACTGCTTAAATACATCTGACCAAGTAAAATGAAAACGTACAGAGTGAACTAATTCAGTCTCATAAGGACAAATACTGCATATCATTATTGTAAAAATAGAAGCATAACTAGTAAGATGTGTATAAATGCCCAAAGTGAGAGGTAAAGGGGTCAGGGGGCCTGACGGAGGAGAGGGGAAGTCATGGCGTCACAGGTTGGGTGGGTAGAAGAAGTGAAGGGATTAGGAAAGATCCAGTGAGATCTGAAAAGATGGGTTAATAGTGATTACAGATCAATGGTGATTAATTTTATAATACACAATGTATGGGAATGATTATAAGAAACACAATGTTAATGAAGGACTATACATATGAAATACAATGTATATGAATAGAAAAAAAACACTTTTTTAAAAAAACAACACCACAAAATCAGATAGATTTGGAAAATTAAAAAAAAAAGATAAATAAAATCATTAATAATTTCAGTCTTTCTCCATCTGTCGTAATGCTGCCTACTGGTCTAGTGGTGAGGATTTTTGTCTTCTTGATGTTGAGATGTAACCTGTATTGAAGGCTGTAGTCTTTTTAGCCTCTGCAATTAATGCTTGCAGTCTTCACTTTCAGCAGTAAGGTTATGGCACTGGCATAAAACAAGCTGATTACAGAAATGCTTAATAGATGGAGAAAGGATTGAAGATGTCAACAATTCCATTTTACTTGGATCCAAATATCAATACTCAAGTTATCAACAGTCAAGAAATCAAAATGCATGTTGCATTGGGAATGTAAGAACCTCTTCAAAGTGCTAACGAGTAATGATATCAGTTTAAAAACCAAGGTGCATCTGCTCCAAGCCATGGTATTTTCAATTGCTTCCTATGAATGTGAAAACTGGACAATGAATAAGGATGACTGAAGAAGAATTGTTCCATTTGGATTGTGTGTTGGCAAAAATATTGAATATCCCATGAAATGCTAAGAGATAAAACAAGTTTGTCTTGTAGGAAGAGCAACCAGAGTCCTCCTTAGAGGCAAGGATGTGAAACTTCATCTCACATATTTTGAGTACGTTGTCAGAGAGAGCTAATTCTTGGAAGTAAACATCATGCTGGGAAAGGTGAAGGGTCAGAGAAAGAGAGGAAGACTGTTAACAAGGCAGACTGACACAGTGAATGCAGCCATGGCCTTGAGCATGGAGATTGTGAAGATGGTACAGATAGGCCAAGGTTCAATCTGTTGTTCAGAAGGCTGCTGCTATGAGTTGTGGTATATAGTATGTGGGTATGGCATATAACAACAACCAATACACCTGAAATCTGTGAAGGGATACATTCTGACTTATATTTAGGATAGCTACCTAACAGTGCAAACAACTAAAATCCTGGTCACTGACTGAAAAGTTGGCAGGCCAAGTCCATTCAGGTGTGCCTTGGAAAAAAGGTATGACAATCCACTTTTGAGAAATTAGCCTTGCAAACAAGCTGTGTGGGGCACAGGTCTACTCTGACACACACAGCATCACTACAAGTATAAACTGATTCAACTGCAAAAATTAATTATTAAATTAGCATTGTTCACAAATTAATTTTAAAAGTATAAATCAGTCAGTAATTTGCCCATAAGTGGAATTCTACAACTTAGTTGCCACCTCTTGTACTATGTTAAATGCTAGGCACTGAACACCGGGGCAAGTTACAATTGGGAATTATTTTTGTTATTGCTACTGTTGCTTCCACTTCCGATTCCTGGCTGGCTTTAGCAGGTAAAGTTCTGAGAAGCAAGAAAGACGAAGAACCAACATACTTACCTTCTGCTTCATATTCCTCACTGTGTTGTGTCTTCCAGTGCTAGAGAAAGCAAGAGGAAAAGATGAGAGTGCTTATGAATACATTTAAAGTACCCTAGAGGCTTCAAGATAGGTCATTCCTGGGCTCTGAAATCATCATCGTCATCATCAACAGGGGTATGTGATTTCACAGATACTGTAGTCCTTTCATCTAAGGGGTCCTCCTCCATTCAACCAGCCCATCAAGAGGAGACCCACAGAAATACCACACTGCATCCTGTAGTCTTTTACCAAAGACTGCCAGATCACTTTATTCAACAGGAAAGCCTATCACTACAAATAAAACCAAGGAAAACTTGAGAATCTATCAATCTGCCAGGGTTTGCATGTATACATTTACATTTATGAACTTGGCCTTAGCATGTGTTCATTGAGTACTCGCTTTTGTGTGAGGTACTACCCTAGGTTCTGGGAATATGACTGTAAACAGAATAAACACACTTCCTTCCTCAAGGATTTTCTATATTACTGAAGAAAACAGCAAGTACAGTGCTGTAATGTATTTATTAAGTGCTGTGATGAAAAAGTTAAGGTTTTGAAGGTATATAAACAATTTTCGAAGTTTGTAGATGAAGGGTGTTATTGTACATTGCTGTCAAGGCAGAACTGACTCATAGCTGAACCTCCAGTGAGTTTTCAGAGGTTGTAAATCACTGAGAAGAAATTTCCCGTCTTTCTTCTGAAGTGCAAATGGTGGATTCAAACCATCTGCAACTCCCTACCCAGCAGGCCTGGCTTCCTGGGAAATGCAATTATCTAATATGAGATCCATTATGCATCACGGGCGACTTGACAGCACTTAAAAAAAACAAAACCACTATGAGATCTGAAGCATGAACTGCAGTTAGTTGTTACGGATTTCACCATGTCCCACAAAAGAGAATTTGAAGTCTTAACCCCTGAGGCAGTGAGTGGGACCTTGTTTGGAGAAATGAAGTTTTTCTTTTGCAGATGTTAACAGTAAGTCACACTGATGTAGGGTGGGCTCTGATTCTAATCCTTTCTGTGTTTCATTCAGTGGAAGAGGGAATGAATGGAAACTGTCATTCACAGAAAGAAGGAACTGTATGAGGATCTGCCTTGGGGAACACGAAAATATATATCTTAGACTTTCAGAAAAATAAATAGAAGCCATGTACCCCAGAAATTAGAGAGCACAGCCTTGTTGATGTCCTGGATCTGAACTCCCAGCCTTCAGAACTCGTGACTCTTCCCACCCCCATTCTCTAAGGCCACCCACTTTGTGGTGTTTATACAGCAGACCTAGCAAACCAACAGCGATGACAAGCAGCAAAATACAGCTAAATCCTGAAGCAAAGAGGTAAGAATGAATCTGATGAGTCTATGGGACTCACGCAACTTGAAATAGGCAGACGAGAGAGCTCACACTAAATAAACATTATTATGATATTCTTTTAAAAATACCAACAGTAATCTGAATCGGACCACTTTGTCCACCTAACACACTGTGAGGGAAGCTCTGATGGCATATTGAGTTGTGATGCAATCTGGGTGGGCAGTCTACATCGGTTGTAATTTACAGGCTTGTATACAATGGAGGGTCACTATGAGTCAGAATTGATGGTGATAGTGATTTTTTTGAGAGAACATGTTATGCAGGAGCCCTGGTGGTGTGGGTGGTAAAGCATCTAGCTAACCAAAAGGTTAATGGTTCAAATCTACCAGCTGCTCTCTACGTGGCAGATGAGGCAGTCGGATTTGAAGATCTAAGCCTCAGAAACCATGTGGGCAGTTCTACTTTGTCCTACACGGAGGCTGAGACTGAACTGAGTCGATGGGTTTGTAGGATTTTGTTATTAATATTTTTTTTTAGTTCTGCTCTGGCACTAATAGGTCTTTTACAAGGCCAGAGTGCATGGTTGCAGTCTGTGTACAGAACATGAGTGCCCAGCCAGAGCCACAAGTCAGGATCAATGTCAAGCCCTGGCTCAACATGCATTCATGGTGGGAGCCTTTCTCAAATCAGTGGCTGCAAGTAAGTCAGCAGTGGATGTGACCCCTCCATCACTCCCCATAACCACTCCTGTGGGCAAGTTCTACAACCGCTGGAGGAAACCCTACTGAGGAAAGGTGAGCTCCTTTCAAAACCAGGCTGCTGCCTTATCCGGGACCCAACTTTCTGAACAAGACTGCCATCCCACTCTGTAAAGGCTGAACAAGAAAGAGATCATGGATATTTGAGAATTATGCACAGAGCCAGTTGATTTCTTAGAATCCTGAAACAATAATAAGGATAATAAGGCTGACTGACTCCTCTCTCCAGATCTTGAATCTCTCAAGGCACCTAAAATCTGTAGTGAGGTGAAAAGCTGTCATTCAGTATGAGGTGATGGTCTTCTTTCAAGTAATCTAAACACTTGTGCTGTGCTCTTGTCTACAATCAGCAGCACTCATTTGATCCTCTGAAAACAAGGGTCAGCTTTATCCCATAATTTCACAGTCCTGTAGTTTACTCAGAAAGAAACTAAGAACAGCATCTCCTCAGAGAGTTCGCCAAGTTCTACCACTCAATGGAAACCCCAAAATGGCAGCATTGAAAACAAGACCATAACAAAAACAAACAAGTTCAATGGTCAAATACAATTCATTCAGAGTACACCTAAAAGTCATCAATAAACCATTAGTAATGGTATCTATGGAAACTAGAGTTTGACATTTTGCTTAAATGCTTCTTTGTCTGTGATTAAAATTGTATCAGCTCACTTAGCTCCTATTTCAACATAAAGACTGATCTTAAAAACAGTGGACAGTGCCACCCAAAGGTAATAAAGGAGGTCAGAATTGCTTCCACTGTGGAAAGCTGGGCCACTTCAGAAGACAGTGTCACAGACAAGAGCCACAGATAGGCAAGGGAGTAGAGAGGAAGCTCCCATTCACTTGCTTTAAGTGTGGCTCTGAAGGACACTTGGCCAAGGTGGCCCACATCAGGTCCTCATGGCTGACAGGACTGACAGGCCCCAGCTCCCAGCTGGAAACAAAGGAGGACGCGTGAACGATTCAGATCCTCCCAGAAGAGCTGTGGGTGAGCATTAACATTACTAGTAAGTATATTCGTTTTCTCCTGGACACAAGAGCCTGCTATTTGGTTCTAAAAGCCTTCTGAGGTCCCAACTCTTCTCACTATTTCTTAGTTGTTGGAATTGATGGGACATCTCATAAGCAGTTCCTTACTTCACCTCTGCCTTGCATGTGGACTTCTGAGTTGTAAAACAACCCAGTGGTAGATGGAATTTGGTCCAGGACTCAAGAACAATAAATGAGATAGTTGAGCCTTTACATCTTGTGGTTCCTAACCTTAATACTATAATAGGCAAAGTGCTAGTCAATAGGCCTTTTATTTTAAGAACTACCTTCCCTCTGTAACTTTGATTTGTGCCACTATTAGAGCCTCTACTTGGAATATTATTGGTTTTAATTTTTGACTCATGTACTTTTAACTTGTTAGTTAAATTTGTGTCTTCTAGGCTGTAACACTTCCATGATACATCTTCAAGGATATGAACATGTACGGCTAAGCACAACTGATAACAGTGCATCTAAATTCCAAAATCAATCTCCATAATAGTCTATGTGTTTCCTACTGCCAAAGGAGCCCTTTAGAGTAGTGAGAGAAGATCTTCACCCTGAAATCTACAGCGTCCCTTTTCAGCAGGAAGTAGCTAAGACAATAGTTTGTCCCTTTTTCCTTATGACTCAGGGTGAAGTCTCTCTCAGGGAGGAGTGATAGGGAATGGCAAAGGACACACTGACAAAGGAGATTAATCAGAACTGGCTTTGACAAGCACTGTGGCAACTGAACAATTAAAACAGACTTTCGGGGGGGTAAAGAAGAACTAACTGGGGAGGAGGGTAGAGAAAATAGTGCAACAATGAATGAATGAAAACCCAAAATCTCTTTAAATGTTCATTAAAATTAATAAAATTTAATAATGAAAAAGAAAGAAAGAAAAAAAAAAAACCCAACCCAAACAAACAGTGGAAGTGTGGGATGTGGTAAGTGGTGGTCAGAATGAAAACCATCTAAATCACTTTCTATCAGTACAAGGGGAAATTCCCATAGAATATTCCCACTAGACCCTCCTCCTCCCCTACAAAAACCAAAGCAACTTCTAAAAGTCCTTGGTAATAGTTCTTAGATCAAAATGTGTGTGTCTTGCAAGACAAACCCCCCCCCAACTTTTATATACTTACTTTCTCAGTTTCCAGTTAATTTTAAAACAGAGCACAATTAGTTAAGAGGAGCCAAACACTCCAATGTATTGTTTCCACTTAGCCCTATAGGGAGCTGTGGCGGTTTAGCCTGGAGGAAGTTAGGGTGCTAACCCAAAGGCCACACAACTCAAAGATTTAACTCCACCAGTGGCTCTGAGAAAGAAACACAGGCAATCTCCTTCTGCTCAATTTATAGCCTCAGAAATCTCGAGAGGTCAGCTACGAGGTGGTTCCAACTCTGTGACAGTGAGCATGAGTGTGAGCCTTACAGACTGCGTGCATACTCTGGATTCACTTCCTAGGACAGTTTAGTGCTGCTCTCTTTCCTGCATTCTGTGGCCCAAAATCCTGTCTAACTTTCTAGGTTGGCGTTGGTTATTTGTACCCTCTTTTGCTTCAGTTTCTTCATCTATGAAATGAAAATAAAAAATACTAGGTATTTCTTAAAGTGAGGTAAAGTGTTCAAAACTATGCCTGGCACATGGTAAGCACTATAAAAACGTGTTATCTTATTTAGCCCATTATAATAACATCTATCCTAGACTCATATTTAGGGAGCTCTGGTGGCCTAGCAGGTAAAGAATGGTGCTGCCAAGACAAAGGCAGGTAGCTTGAATCCACCAGCTGCTCTATGCGAGAAAGATGGGCAATCCCCTCTCCTGCGACTTCTGGCTCCTGAAAACCTGCTGGAGGGCCAGCTATGAGTTGGTTCTGACTTGACGACAATGAATAACAAAAGTAGTTTCACATTTGCAGAATATTTTCATTACTGTATTTCAACTTAAAGTGTTCACTTAGGTATGCCTGGTGAGTTATTATCTAAATGAAACAGTAAGGAAAACATCAAGTTGCCAAGCAGGTATGCAAAGAATATGGCCAATTCATCTAAAAGGTAACACCAAAAAATAGTTTGGATAATCTCAAAATTCAAACTCTTTCAGAAATCACAGCTAGTGAATGTTCTAGTGGGTCTTCAGAAATGTTAAATCTCACAGGGGAAGCCTATCTTTCTCCCATGGAACAGCTGGTGGATTTGAACCACCCGAGAGGCTTAGCCTTCTGTTACCTGTACAATTCCCTATGCACAATGCCCCTGGGGCTCCCTTCACAGCATCAAAAAGGTATAGGTTACGATAACTATTAGATTGCCAAAATGTTGAAAACAAAACACTTATCAAAAATGCTTAAAATAGGCCTGCCCATATGTTACATACTGACAGCAGCAAAAAAATCCTTCTACCAAAAGAAAAACTTCAGAAAATGGTTTTACATATCAAAAACCATAAAAATGTTCACATACTTTGACCCCAAAATCTCACTTGATTTCTGAAGACAATAAAATAAAGAGGGGGGAGCTGTATGTATAAACTATGTACATTGTAGCAATTTTTGAGACAGCAAATTGTTGACAATCTTGATGTTTAACAAGAATCCATAAAGTATTATGTTACAATATAATGTAGCCATTAAAAGTATAATTATAGCCATGTAGGAACATGGGGAAAAAACATCTAATGAAATGTAAATGAAAAGCCACAACAACAATGCTATCTACACTATGACTACTCTTGTAAAAATATTTATAAAATGAAACAAAGACTGGAAGGAAACAGAGATCATAAAAATAGAGACATTTCTGTTGTGGGACTCTGGGGGACCGACTTATTTTCCTTTACTGTTTTCGATGTTGTTTATACAGTATAAAGAGTTACAACTTACAGTATGGCTTTGCCAATCTACCCCTCAAATTCACACAAATTAAAGTGTCCTGACCTGGAGGTGAGGGGACAAAGGTCTCTCTTTGGTATTACTCTTCTGTAATGTCCTCTTGCTGAAGACTTGATGGACAAAGCTTGGTGAGAGGCCCACGTGCTGCTGTGGAGGGTGACCCCCTTCCGATGCCAGTACCTCAGAGTACAGAGAGGCCCGGGGCACTTCTCTGAGGCCTGACAGAAATAAGCCCAAACCTACGTGGCATTCTTGAGACAACTTAACTAACCCATTGCCTCTGAGTCAATTCCAAGGGCAATTTCATTTTGTTTGTTGTTGAGTGCAGACTTGCTTCATAGGGTTTTCTTAGCTCCAACCTTTAAGCAGATTGGCAGAACTTTCTCCTGCATTATCACTGGGTGGGTTCCCACCACTAACCTTTAGGAGATTGTTGTTGTTGTTGTTGTTTGCTGTTGTCAAATGGATTACAACTCAAATAATCCTCTGACCTTGCCCTGTGTTGTGCTATCCTGATCTTCATGCACAGCCCATTGTTACAGTTACCGTGTCAATACATTTTGTTGAGAGGTTTTCTCTCTTTCTCTGATCCTCCACCTTTCCCAGTATGAAGTGGTTTTTTTCCCCCCAGGATGGACTCCTCCTGACAACATGCCTGAAGTATGTGAGATGAGGCTTTGCCATCTTGGCCTCTAATGCACATCCTGGTTGCACTTCCTCCAAGCTTGTTTGTCAGTGTTCTTTTCCAACACCACAACTCAAAGGCACTGATTCTTCTGTGATCCTTACTCACAGTCCACCTTTATCTTTAGGATGTTGTTTTTGTTATTGACTGCCTTCGAGTCAAGCACAACTCATATGACCCTATGAACAAAAGGCCTGAAACCCCTCTACAATGATCAACATTTATCAAAGTTCATAGAGTTTCCGGAGGCATGTTGTTTAGGAAGTGAATGCCACTCCTGCTTCCAAACCTGTTATAGTACGTTATTGTTGTTATGCGCTGTTGAGTCACCTGTGATGTATAGTGATCCTATGTAGAGCAGCTCTGAACCCTTCCCTGCCCTGAGCTGGTCTCACTAATTCCAACACACCAACCCTCATCACCCTTGTTATTGTATCAATCAATCTCATCCTGGGATAGTTGTGCATAAACTATTTACACTACCAGGCTTGGTATAGCCCACAGTTTAAATGATTTAAATGGTTTTATATAAACACAGAAGTATGGTAAGCATGGTAAGATAACAGAATTTACACGTACATTAAAATCTTTAGAGGTAAAAATTTTCCAAGCATTTCTCCAGTGACGTTTATAAGAATGGGCATGGCTCAGGCCAGCCCTGCCAGGAAGTGACAAACTCCCACTAATGGCTGTTTTCATTTCAACACCACCTCAGCTGGAGATGGAGTCTACTGCCAGGTATGTGCTACACTCTTCCCCAGCCTCCACCAAGGCTCTGCTCTTTTAATACCAGGGCGGTAAGCACAGGGCAATGTGCCGTTTGTTATTAAACTGCAATTTCAAGGGGGCTGGCAGGGGAAGATTCAATTCATTCACAGCTCATTTATTTTCATTCTGACTGCCTGGAGCCAGTAGTTCCAATTAAAAAGCAGAGGGGAGGGAGGGGGAGGAAGGGTTAGAAGGTTGGGGGGATTAGACCATTCAGCATTGGTGCTGGGACACCAATAAAGGAGGCATCATTCTGGAACAGGGTCATTTAATTGCTGCTGGTTGACACTGCCCAGCGAAACCCTGGCAAGTGGCCTCCAGCCACGGATCAACCCAAGCACTTGAGGGGACACAATCAAGAAAATCTTTGGGAAAACCAAATATGGGGGGTAGGGGGCTGTGAGGTGGCCTAGACTGGTTCTCAATATTTAATTCAGGAGAAAGAAGTTTTCCTTTCTCCCCATGAACTTTTATGGAGCTTCTCAGCAGGAAAAAAGATAGATGCCAACACATTTTAAAAATCAGATCATCCTGTGAGACTTCAAACTATGGAAGTAAAATCTATGGAAGGGTTAAGCACAAGGGTTTGGTGGAAGGGACTGTAGGGTTTAGTCTGTGACCCTCACAGTACCTTATATGTCACTTGCCAAAGAAGGCTGAAACTCCCACCTACTACACAGGCATGGTGATGTAATACCTGTCACTTTGGAAATGTTCCATTTCAGTCTGAACCATGACATGTTTAAGGTCTTGGAATTTACAACTGAAATCTCAGGGTTCGGCTTCAAGCCATCACCTGTGTGAACCTAAACCAAGTTTCCTAACCTCCATGCACCTCGGTCTCCTGATTGGTCGGTGGGTAAGAGTTCCTCCCTCCCTGGGCATGCTTGCTATTTGTAAAGCACTTAGTACAATTCCTTCTGCAGATTAAATACAGTGTATAAGTAAAGACATACTACAGTTACTAGTCCCACTACAGGAACCTCACCAAAGAGCATCAGGAAATTCAGCAGGCAACCAGTTAAAACCAGTTAGTTTGAAGAACAAACATGGAAGAAAGTTTCTTTAAAAATTACTGCTTTGAGCATGGTTGGTACAAGGATGCAGACAACTTTCGATTCGGTGCAGAAGTCAGCTCTTCACCATGCTCCCCCAACTCTTGGGCTCTGTGGGGTCCCCCAGTGGCTGCAGCTGGCAGGAGCTTCCAAGCCTCCTCATTACCACACCAAGTGTGCTGGCCAACAGCCCCACTCAGTCACAGGAGAGAGGGTCAGAGGTTGTCCAGACTGAAATGGCTGCTACAGAAGGCAGCCCCCTCAACGAAACAAAGGGAACCCCACACCCGCCCTGTGGGCTGTGCATCTCAATGATATGCTGGCCATTGTGGCGGCACTTGCGTTGTCCTACAGCTGGACACGGATGCCCCGCACACGTCGGCCCGTGCACATGAGCCACAGCTTTGGGGAATGCATTCTTCGGAGGGACACCTGCTTCACTGGACTGCAGAGCAGATGGCGCGATCCCCTCCGATCTGGGTTTCCAGCGCCAAGGCTGGGCTAGCATCTGCAGCCCCAGACCTCGGGTGATCCCTGCCCACAATAGTGCTGCCACTGCCACCACCCGCCATCTGCTCCGGTGCAGACCTCCGTGCCCCAGAATGTATAGCTAATTAAAACGATTACAGGGGCACACACAGGGCTATTCTTCCCCAGCAGAGGTTGCTGGGCTGATCTCTGAGGCCTCAGAGTATGAAGGAAATTTAGCAGAACAACAAAGCATGAATCCCAAACAAACGGAGCCACAGAATCCTTGTTAAAGAAGCAGTGCAATCCTGTGATGCATGGCAGCTTCAAAGCCAGGTCAGCTAGAAGACAGCTAACACTACCACATAGCTGGCCTTCTCTGAGGAAAGCAGAAATTGCCTTAAGAAGAATTCTTGTAATGAAGACTTAGCTACTGTTCTTAGGTGCATGGTCTCCAGCTCACAGGCACACCACGTAACGAAAAGTTAAACTGCCTCATTAGGTTTTCTTGCCTATAACTCTCTCTCTGTGTGTGTGTGTCTGTGATGAGATATTGTCTTTATATATCTACTTAAAGCTTTTTACAGTGATCTGGTTCAAAGTTTACAGAGTAGGTTGGGTTTCTAACCAACAGTACACACATACTATATTCAGTGGCATTGATTGTAATCTATACAATATAACAGCAGTCTTAGCACTTTCTCTTGTTTACTATTTCCATTTGTCCTCCATTGTTTTAATTAAATTTTTTTAAAAAAATTTTCATTGTTGCAAATTTCTCCCCCCTTCCTTCCATGTTTATGGGTGGTAATTTCTACAAAACCAGATTCCTCCTGTGGAGCTACTAAATGGGCTCAAACTGCCAACATTTCATTAGCAGTCAAATGTTTAACCCTCTGCATCAGCAGGAATCCTTGATCAAAACTTTGTTAGGATGGAAGACTATGCAGCACACAGAAGAAATGATTTTGTAAATTATTACCTAACTTGGGAGGGACTGGAGAGCATTATGCTTAGTGAAAGAACTCAGTCCCACAACGATAAATATTGAATAAAACCATTATTGTAAAATGAGTAGAGGACCCAAGAGGGGTAGGAGAGGCTGGAAGCGGAAGGATGAGGATGTGCAGGGGGTGGGGATTAATCACGGGGTTGTACAATTTGATGGGTGGAGGGGTGAGGGAAATTGAAAGAATGTGCTCTTGAAAACCATGTATTGGAATTTTGTAAAGTAGTAGGAATTTTTTTAAAAAACAAAAACCTTTTTTTTTAGGAGCCATCGAGGCAGCTCGCCTCGCAGTGACCCCACGTACAGTATAGGCTGAAATGCTGTCTGGCCCTGAACCAGCTCTGTGCAGCCACTGTGTCGAGCCACTCTGTGGACGGTCGTCCTCCTTATTGATGACTCTCTGTTTTACCAAGCATGACATCCTCTAGGGATCAGCCTCTCCTGGAGCACGCCCAGTGTGTGTGAGGTGAAGTCTCGTCATTTTCATCTTCAGAGAGCAAGCTGGCTGAGCATCGTCTCAGAGATTTATTTGGATTTTTTTAGCAGTCTGTGGTATAGTCACTACTCTTTGCCAACATTGCAAGTCAAAGGCATCAATTCTTCTCCAGTCTTCCTTATTCATTATCTTTCCCACGCATATGAGGTGACTGAAAACACCATAGTTTGGCCCAGGTGCACCTTAGTACTCAAAGTAAAATCCTTCCCCTTAACACTTTAAGAGATGCTCTTTGTTACTTGTTTTCTTACCAGCTGCTTCCTTACATGTTGATAAAAAACTTTAACACAACACTATCTTCATGTAGTATCTCACTAATAATGCTACTTGTAAATTCTGTGCTCTCCGCTGGGCATGGGGAATTATTATGTGTGCCTAGCAAGACTAGCTGGGTTCCTGCAGTGAGATATTTTCTGGGACCCCAGTGTCTCCTTTAGCTATCTATATTGCCTATGAAGGAAATCCAGGCAACGGAATACCTGAGTTTTTTATCTGGAATCTAAAGACAAGATGCTCAGTTGTAAGATGGTTGTGACTGGAATGCAAATCAGTACCTTTATCTTTCAGAGCAATTAAAAAGTAAGAGAAGCTATTGGTGATAACAAGCATTAATGTGTGATTTTTAAATAAATGCACACACATTTAGATGCATCCTGCTACACTGCTGCAAAGTCTTCAGTACTGGCAAGCATGAGAAAATGATGAATTTGAAGGAGATTGAACTCAAGCCTCCTTTCCTACTACAGGTTGGGAATTGGTTTGGGTTCATGAGATTTAAAATCCTTAAAGCAAAAGTTGTTTTTGTGGGGATGGGGATATTTCAAATTTTTCACATGTCCAATTCAACAACATTAACTCCACTCGTCATGCTGCACAATGAACACCACTATCCGTTTCCACATTTTTTCATTACTGAGTCTGTGGCTAGAAAATATTTACTAGTAAAACTAAAAAATGTCAATTGTGGCCTAGTCGTAAGAAGCTGTGTGGCCGGCCACCCCAAAAGTATGTGGTTCAAATCCACCAGCAGCTTCGTGGAAGAAGGATAGACAATCTCCTCCCATATGATTTACTGCCTCTGAAAACCTGCTGGAAGGTCAGCTATGGGTCAGTTCCGATTAGATGGCACACAAAAGCATCATTAAAATTAGCTTGCTTATTTTATTATTTTTTATATGTTTCATTTGTTACCATTTCCATTTAGTTGCTTCCTGACACTATTAGATATTGTGGCAGTAGTGGTGAGGGTTGGACTCCAAGGAAATCCTGCTCCTGGATCGGGACAGGAAGACTTGCAGGAAATCAAAAGCCTTAATGTCCAAAAGAGTTTGTGTTAGGACAAAAGACAGCTTATTAACTTTGGAGGGGCTGTTTTCTATCATTTCCAAGTGAACTACCACTGGGTCACAAATGAGTGTGTCATCCTCGGAAAGAGTCACAAATCTAGTAAAACAAAGAAAAGGAAATTAGGATTTTGTTTTTAAAAATTGGCTCTGGTTATTTCACATCTTCTGATTAAAACAGATGGCAAATGGCATCAGTAATAAAATTACTTTCTCAAAGTCAAGGACTGTCCACGGGTCCATTTCAACTCCAAAAGGTCTTGGCAGGACAACTCTCAGTTAGGAAAGAAGTTTTATCCTGAATTAAATATTGAGTCCACACAATGTACATGAATAATTCATAAAGTTTAGCTGTAAAGTTATGCATATATAAGAATCAACATAAGGGAAAGATAAAGTCAGCTTCACACTTCCTGGAGAGTTTTGATTTTATATAAGGCACTAAAAACAATTTTTCCTTTTCTGAGCTTTTTCAACAGCCAACACCATGTCTCCTACCTCACAATCCCAACACAAAGACTCGATTTGCCTGTCCACACTTGGACTAATACAGTTACAGGCTTTAACTTTTCTCTCAGGTTCTCACTGAAAACTGTGATGTGAAAGCCTGAAGTTTTGGCTTACACTTCTATTGTCTCCTGTTGAAGACAGAATTGTTTTAAACCCTTGGTTGTTGATAAACATCTTACTAGACCCAATTCATTCCCTGTGGAGGAAAACCGTTAACAAGGTGTCCCCTGTTTTCAACCAGGGCAAAAAGCAAAGCAACCCTGCCCCAATTGTATTAATTGTCCAACCTTTCCTCCCAAGTCTGGGTAACAGAGGGGAGAACTGAGAATTAGTCCACCTCCGCTCAAAAGGAACCTGAGCACAGAAGTCAAGGGCAGTTCAGTGGTCAAGGCATGTTTTAAAATCTGTCTTCATGGAAATAAAATGACTCTTCTAAACCTAAAAACTCATTTCTGCTTGTTAACTAAGCAAAGCAGTAACTGTGGCACCCCAAGCCTTCTCTTTAACCACACCTCAGGCTAGAATAAAAGAAATCAAGAATGTGCCCTTTGTCAGAGTGGATTAATTCAGAGCAGAATGTCCAACTGTATTGCCTTGAGTGAAAATGATCCCATGGAAGGGGGCGGGGGGGAATCGTCACTTTTCTTTCAGTATTACCTTAGATGAGAGGCCATTCCCCAGGGATCCATTTATCGGATAAACACACTAAATTGGATGGAGAATGCACATTTCAGCCTGGTAGAGGCACCTGCTTGTCACTTATGAAATCAGCACATTCTGCTTCTGGGTTTCCAAATGAAATTCTGAAATACACATTCTGTTGCCTTGTAAACTAAAGCTAGGAGGTGAGATATGCTTAAAAGCTAGTCTGGACGCTGTAGTTCAGCAGGAGAGATTCTGAATTGTTAGACAAACGCATTGAGGGTGGGAGGGAGATTAATGTTTACAATTTATGCTAGGGCTCTAACATACATAAGCTGAAACAAAGGGCAAACAAGATCAACAGAATCAGCAAATGATATGCCTCATTCATTGTATTCCGTGCATGAGGCCAAGGAGCACCTCCCAGCCCATGGTCAGGGAGGGCTCTCCTCCGCTGAGCCACCTCCCACAGTGTGTCATGAACAGTCATGAGGATGGCTCCAAGTTGATTGCAACTAATGAAGCCTGAAGCTTCCTGTGGGATTTACATAAAAAATAAATTTAGTTACTTCAGAGTGATCTCTATAATGGCATCACTTTCACGCCCCTGTATTTCAGCATTTTCTTGATGGAGGAAGGTTTCTGATAGACTGTAAAGCATTAGGATTGCTGGAAATTACCTATCATTTTGGCTACACTTATGAGAATGGGTCTCCCAAATAAAGATGTGGAAAAAATAATGTGAGCCACTAGGCATAAATCCTTATCAGTCTGTAGCAAGCTCTCGGAGTAAGAACAGCCCTGAAGGGAAAGGGCGAGGAATTATTATTTCGTATCTTCCAGGGATTGTTTGCTCACTCGCACCTACAGGTTGAGAGCCTGGAAGGAAGAGGATCATGCTGGGGACACCTTTCCACTGCTCTCCCCAACTCCTCAAAGAAAACAATGAGACCTATAATTAGTCTCCAACTTGTATAGGAACAAGAGTCCTAGTAGCACAGCAGCTAAAGCACTTGGTTACTAACTCAAAGGTTGGCAGTTTGAACTCAGCTGACCTCCATAGAGGTATCAAGTTTAGAAACACAAAGGAGCAGCTCTACTCTGTCCTGTAGGGTTTCTGTGGGTGAGAATTAACTCAAAGACAGTGGGCATGGGTTTTTTTTTATATAATAACGGGCTTCGTCTTGGTTTTCCAACAAGAGGTTAGGATTTATGGTCTTCTTTGTGGGGGGGGGGATACTTCCAGGATTACTTTAAGAAAACTCAGACATGCTGATAAGGAGAAAGAGCAAAATGAAAGACAGGAATGAGTCCCACCTTACACTAAGATAAGCCAGAATCCAGGGGTCAAGGACAAGGCATAATCAAAACACTGAGGGTGTGTCTGCAGCTCTGTGTCTGACTACTGGAAAATGTTCCCATCAGGGAAGACCTCGCCCTGCTCGCTGTCTCCTTCCATCTTGTCTGGTATCACCGAGGTAAACTGTGAGCTGTCACCACCACCACCAAATAACACCCCCCAAAAATAAATGCTGAACACCTAAGGTCTGGAGGGAAAAAAAGAAAGAAAATTATGGCTCAATAAAGGGCTCTTCAAAGATTCTGAACTACCATGCTATGAATAAGTACTCATCACAGTCAATTGAGGATTTCTTCCTCCCCACCTTGCCCAGCTTGGGGGGCCCAGGCCTCTACTCCAGAAAGGGAACAATTATGTGGCAAGCACCTCGGGAGATCTGGATGCTTTTGTAGAAGGGACAGTAATTTCTAGAATGAGCCATGCTGCCCAACACATGAACTACTGTTTGCCAACTGAGTGCCCTAAATTGCTGGTGCTGCTATGGAAACTAGCAAGGAAATAGGAATGCCACCTTGACACAATAGTGTTCATGCTGATAACATACCACCAACTATATGCGTCAGAGAAAGAAGCTAGTGTGGCCTATCACCATGGTTACTGTACAAAGGTGGGATGTGTGGCTTCTTACTGTCAACAGGAACATGCAACATGTGAAGTTACTAACTTTATAAGGAGATGAGTCCATAAAAAAAAAAAAGCCTGACAGGCTCAACTGAGCTTATATAACACTTTATTTTTAGTTTAGAAGGCAGTTGGATGCCAATAAGCCTTTAGCAATATGAAGAGGGGTGAAGAGAGTTCACCGAGATTCTTGCAGTCTTTCTGATAGAAACAGGTATGTATGTCAAAGTCAATTCATAAGAATTCCAGGGGAAACAGGAAGAGGGAGACATGACCCTCTCTAGACCTCTATCAGCAGCTATTGTTGGTGAGCAGTTAAACACTATACCTTCTCTATACGCCATTAAGAGGTCATATCTAGAAATTTCTGCAAGAGTTAGAGAAGTTGTAGTACATTAAGGGTGAAATGGTTAGCCCAAAGTATCCTTTTAATAAGACACATGCAGCAAGACTTTCTCCACATTGAGGTCTCAAATATAATTTTTATTTATACATAAAACCAAAGTCTCACTTCTTGAATAGTAAATCCTACCGAGAAAACTCTCTGGTAGCTTAATGGTAAGGAACTGCACTGCCAACTCAATGGTAAGCAGTTCAAATTCACTAGCCGCTTCATGGGAGAAGATGGGCAACCTCTGCCTGTGAGATTTACTGCCTCTTAAAATCCACTGGAGGATCAGCTATGAGTCAGGTCTGGCTCAATGGTACAAAACAACTATCGCTGTCTCTCCACTGTGAGAACCAGTAGATAAGAACAGCGGACAGCAAAGTCATGAAGCCAACTGTCTAAGGGCTTTCTGAATCTTCTCAGGTAGTAGTTAGAAGAGGAAGAAAAGTCATTATCTGATTTCTTAGTACCTCTCAACTGTTGAGGATGGTTGGTGAAATTAGATGTTAGATTAAAAAGTATTTTCCAGATGATAACAGCCAACACCACCATCCCCCAGGATGCTGAAACATATCTTACCATTTTTTATAGAAAAGTATCTTAAATGCACTGCGTAATACTCAGGGTTATAAAACGGACCTTGTGGACTAAAATGGTACCCTTCCCTATAGCAAGATAAATATTATGAATATTTTTGATTGCTTGTCATGCATCTGAAAATTGAACAATCACTAAGGATGACAGAAGATGAATCGGGGCCTTTGAGTTACTGAGTTGGAGAGGAGAACTGAAAATCTCATGGACTGAAAAGAATAAATAAATATATGTTGAAGAAAGTACAACCAAGGTGATCCTTGGAGGCAAGAATAGTGAAGCTTTGTCTCACATATTTTGGGCATGTTGTTAGGAGAGCAAGAGAGACAATAATGGGCTCAAGTATATCAGAGATGAGGATGGCACAGGACAGGGCAAGGTTCAGACTGTCCGTTGTTCAGAGGGTTGCTACGAGTAGTAGTGGACTCAGTGTAATAACATTTGCTGAAGGTTGCAAATTACTAGTATTCCTGAAATTTCATATGCAAGTTTTTTAAAAAATATAAGAACATATATGGTTTCCCAAGGAAACAGTTCTCCAAATTCTCAAAGGAATCCCTCCAAAATGAGAGACCACTGAAAAGGACTACAGCCACAGAGAAGTAGCCCCTGCTCCAAACAGACCAGGCATATCGCTGCTTGCCCTTTTGGCTAAGATCACGTGCAAACAGACCAAGCACAGGGTGTGTGATGTTCTAAACAGCGCCTTCTTATTGCTCCTTATGGGTGTTTATTTCTGCAGTCCTTTTCCACCTGTCTTGATATCTCACTGCTTGTGTGGCTTCCAATTCTCCTCTCCTCCAGCTGCTTTTCTGTCTCTGTTCTTGCTCACATTTCTGCCAGTACTCCTTTCCTGGCCTCTGATAGGAGGACAGGTATAATTTGTTTTTCAAAAATAGTACTTGTTCTTACTGGCAGGTAAGGCATTTTCAGGACTTATGTCAGTCTTTTGTGCTCAACACCTGGGCTCTTTGCAGTCATCTTTAGGGGAAGTTGAAGATGGGAGGTTTCTGATACTAGGGCATCACTGGGATAAGCTTCCCATAGATTTTAATAACTGAATGTGAGTTTGCCAGCAGCACCTCATTCTCTCCTTCCATGCGCACACAACATGCCCAGATTATCCTACAATCCACAGACAACTTGAGATGCTTTGTCTCTTTTCCGGTTTATATTAGGATCTGAACTATTTGCAGCCACAGTCTGAGTCAGGATTTGCAAGAAATATTTACAGCTTGCTCAGCATGGCATTTTCAATCATGCATTGTAAAGGGGATGCTGCTAAATGAACTGTAAGGAGAGGGTAAAGAAAATGTTACTGCTTCTTCCTCAGCGGAAGATTATGGCAGTGTATGAAATGAGAGGCAAGGAGACGAGGGAGGGAGGTGGGACCCCAAATGCGGGAGAAAAAGAAGAGGCTAATGTGACACATTCAGAGAGAAGCACAGTCTGTGACCAGCACCGCAGAAGCGTCCTTGCTCAGTATCTCCAGGCAGGAACTGAACTTTACCGCTGCTTTGACGCCCCACAAAAGGCAAGACGCAAGCTCTCTAAACGACCTAAAAACATTCTTTCATGTCTTGTCATGGACACTGTTTTGCAATGTGGGAAAGGAGAACAGCTGGTTAGTATTTTAAATAACTAAAAAAAAAATATGACAGTGCCATGGAGGACACTCAGACACTTCTAAAAAGAGTAGAAAGAAGCAGACATGCCAGGTATCATGAAAATAATGGAATTTTAAAATGCATAAGCATACATAAAAGGAGAATTAATGCCTTTGAGCTGTGGTGCTGGACAAGAGTATTGAGGGTACCATGGACTGCCAAGAAAACAAACAGATTCATCCTGGAAGGGGATAAACCAGGAGGCTCCCTGGAGGCAAGGATTCTGAGGCTCCGTCTAACATACTTTGGACATGTTGTGGGAGAGACCAGTCCTTGGAGAGAGACATCATGGTTGGGAGGGTGGAGGGACAGCGCAGGAGGGGAAGGCCCTCTATGAGGTGGATTGATTCAGTGACTGAGATAATCGGGATGGGAGGGTCAGAGACAGTATGATTGGCACAGGATAGAGCAGAGTTTAGGGCTGTTGTACATAGGGTCGCTATGAGTCGCAAGTGACTCGATGGCACATAACAACAACAACAACATAAGCATACAGCATGCTCAGAAAGAGCTGATCTCTAAAAAGTGAAGTAGGCATTTAGATAAAATGATTAGCCATACTTGTCCTGAAGGCCGGTAACAACACTGGCAAGCTGTTGATCTGTCTCATTCTATAAGCCCTTCGGTTGTATCTAGACCACAGTGACAGGGTATCCTCACCTGTGATCCACAGGGATGTACCTGCCCAGTCTCTTACCTCACTGCAGTCGCCGGCTGGGATGTGTGAAGGTCGCGCTTCTTCACTGAGTGGCTCAATCACTGTCACCTCCGCAAACTCCTCCACGGATTCTTGAAACTCAGGTAGGGACCTTCGTCCGTAACGCTTCCCACCTCTAACATATTTGGGCTGAGCTTCTGGCGAGCAGTCTGGGCAAGGAGATAAGAGTCGGGGCCACATTACATGAGAATCTCAGTGCTTAGTGGGCACAGACCCACAGACAGAGCCTTTTATACCTGTCCCAAAATAAACCACCACCATTTGTCAGTCGTGGTGGAAGTGGGCGTATAGGAGCCATTAGGTCACATGCAGACCTACGAATTCTGAATGATTTACAGCATCTGGAGTTTATATCAGTACATAATGGGAGCAAACCAACGACAGGAGCAAGGGTTTTGACGTAAGCATAGATTTAAGATCAGGGTAAAAGGGGAGGTCATTATTTTCTTGTTTATTAGACTAGTGTTTTGTGTAAGTTAAGAGAAGGAGAGAAGAGAGAGCAATAAATACTAAGATCATCCTAGCAAAAAGGCATCTTGGAGAATGTACTGGAAAATAATAAAAACCGTATCAGCACTCTAAAGTTAATATCCACATCAATTAGTCTGAAACACTCTCCTCTTACCTGAATGAAGCCTTTGTTAGCCATTCTGCTTTCTGATCTACCAGACAAGCAGGATGGCAGAAAAAAGAAACCATCAGTGGCTTCTAATCAAGTAATGACGGCTAGTTCCTTATGTGAAACCTGACATCAAGATCTCAAAAATTAAAAGCTGGAGAATAAAATGGTAAGTGAGAAACAGCGTTAAGAAACATGGTGTATAATGGTGTTTTCTTTAGCTTTTCTCTTCACCAGCTTCAGTGTTGTACAAAGTAAAAATGTCATCTCTTGACATTAAAGGTAACAGCTTTTTAACATGACACATCCGAGGCTCAACATCCAGCACCACCCACCACCACGGCCATTGCCACTACTGTTACTGCCACCACCACTACTGTCACTGTCACCAACCACAGACTAGCCATTCTCTACAAAGGTAAGCTTTAAAGCAAGAAAATAAATACTTCACTCTACTCAAATGCCTTCTTAGATAGAGATGTTCTAGCACTTTGCATGGTACTGTTGTTGTGTATAGGATAGTCAGAACTGCCCCGTAGCTGACCCGCTGGAGGGTTTTCAGAGCAATTACTCACATGGGAGGAGACTGCCCATCCTTCTCCCGCAGAGCAGCTGGTGGCCTCTAACTGCACCCCTTTGAGACTGAAGCACAGCTTCTTGCCACTAGGCCACCAGAACTCCCTGGCATAGTATTGTTGTTGTTGTTATGTGCTGTTGAGTCGTTTGCAACTCATAGTGACCCTATGTACAACAGCCCTAAACCCTGCTCTATCCTGTGCCAATCTCATTGCCTCTGACACTCCCATCCCAATCACCCCAGTCACTGAATCAATCCACCTCATAGAAGGTCTTCCCCTCCTGCACTGTCCCTCTACTCTACCCAGCATGATGTCCCTCTCTAAAGACCTGTCTCTCCTTGCAACATGTCCAAAGTATGTCAGAAGAAGCCCCAGAATCTTTGCCTCCAAGGAGTAGCCTGGGTTAACCCTCTCTAGGATGAATATGTTTGTTTTCTTGGCAGTCCATGGTACATCAATATTTGGAGAAAGAAATATTCTACTAAAATACCAAAGACTGACAATGCTTTGATTTCAGTTGTTTCCCCGATGTTCTGTGTCTCTGAAGAATACAGTGTGTGTTCTGTCTGAACACGACAAACACTCACAAGAGAATTCTGATGGGTTACTGCACACCTATCATCAAATGAGGTGGCTAAGTAGAAAAGAACCAAAGGAACAAAGCCCAATGAAACCATGATCGAGATAACCAATACTTACTAATCACTCCTACCCCAATGCTCTTCCTTTGGGGCAAGTTTAGGTTTCACTATATTCACAAATATGATCAGAAACATTCTAAAAATGTTCAGCAAAGTCAGAGTGAAGTATTTATGCTAGCTATAAAGTGTCTACTGATATTTATAACCAGCCTTTTAAAAGCCCCAGCCAAGTCATTTTATTAGGCCGAGTGATCCTCTTACAGGAAGTGTTTTAGCATACAAAATTTATACTGAAAATCACATGCATATTTGAAAGTACCTTTTATCAGAAGAGAGTGTGTCAGCTTGTGAGTACTCAGGAGCGGCCCAGACACCCGAGCTCCTTGATAGCAGCTGACACCCACAGATGCTAGCAGATAAGAGGCAATGCAGAATCATCCTTAATTTATCACATATTCTTAAATTTTAGGAGCAGACAACAAGATGCAGTAAGGAACTAAGGGAACTCAGAAAAGAACGCAAGCAATAGTTATACACTCCAAACATGAACATGGCTTTTCACAGCATGACAGACTCATGGCCTGAGGTGGTCGTGGCAAAGGAACTCACAACGCTGGTTACTTTCTCAGAGGAAGAAAAGTTAACTTTTGAAAAGCAGAGTTTTGAATTGATCCTTCCATGTTCAGTCATGGCTGGTGTAATAAAATCAGAACAGATCCAAATTTAAAAATTTGGGCTAAACAGAACAATAACTAGAATAGGAAAGATTACAGGTCAAAGTCTTGGAGTGGGAGACTCAGAAGAGGTGTAGGGAGCCCTTTCAAGAGCCTAATAATGAGGGAGACTAGATTCTTAGCAAGTATAGAAAGTTATACACATTCAAAGTTGCAAGATTAGGCACCATCTTTGAGCAGGGCACTGTTGTTTTCAATGCAGACAGTCAAGAAATTTGGTTGCTATGCAACAAACACAGCGCCCTTGTTTTCTGAGAGGGAGATTACGTTCCTAGCAGGGCATCAACTTGTGATTTTTCCCATCCCAGTTATTGTTCCACATCTCACAATTTGAGTCCAGTCTATTTTCTCTTTGACAGCCATAACTAAACCAGGAAGAATCAATTTGATACCCTGGTGAAAAGTATCTCTCTTTAAAAAATTCACTGTGATTTAACCCAAAGGTCACCTGTGGACAAATGGTTACCTAGCTCTTTACAGCTAAACACACCACACAGATAGAAAGCAATGATGGATCTGAAATAGTATTTTTTCTATGAAATAGAAGAACAGACTGAACCATTAGGAATCCAGCAAGGTTTTAGCTTATTTGCTTGCTTGCTTATTCTTCCACTGAAAGGAATTTTCTAAAATATGTTGATAATTAACAATTGAGAGCAATTCTATCTTTCAGAAAATGTACACCCGTCATAAAGTTAGTTTATGGAGAATTCTATTAAATTGTATCATCTTTTGAGAATAAATAAATTTCAAAACACAAATGAAATACAAGGCATTAGGCTTTCTTCATCATTGAATTTTTGCAAACTACCCATTTAGTCAACAAGGAATTAGACCAATCGCACCATTTACAAATCTCTTACATATTCATACATTCTTTTCCTATTTAGAGAATTCACCTAAATCATAAGACGGAAGGAATATAGCAAAAGGGCAAAGGTCCAAACTGGGGGGGGACTTGTGGTGAGGAATCTTATCTTTATGCATCTGAAAATTCTATAATTCCCATTATCAATCTTAGTTGGGAATTTAGAAGTCAACAGCAGAAGATGACGAGAAGGGAGGCCATCACCCAAACCCACTCCCATCAAGGGGATTTGAACTCATAATGACCCTGTAGGACAGATCAGAGCTGCACCAGAGTTTCCCAAGGCTATAAATCATGGAAGCAGACTGCCCCATGTTTCAAGGGAAGGGATTTAAAGATTCTCTTGCATACCCAAATGGAAAGATACCTTACAGGCTCATCAGAAGTCACAAAAATGCCCTGGGGCACAGATTCCTCACTCTAATAGCACACCCAGTGTACCTGGCACACTTCAAGCCTTCATTCTGGAGCAATTTTTATGGTAATAGGAGCTCTGACAGCCTGGTGGTTAGAAGCTATGCTGCAATCCAAAGGTTCGTAGTTCGAATCCACCAGCTTTCCACGAGAGAAGGATGGACAGTCTCCTTCTGTGTGATTTACTGCCTCTGAAAACCTGCTGGAGTCGGTTTTTTATGGGTCAGTTCTGACTGGGTGGCACACCATCACAACAAGGTAGCAGGAGGCAATTTGGCTTATTTAAAAACATAATTGTTTACATATGATAGTTTGCTATAAAATAGTCCTAAACTGGTTCCATCACAGTTCCAAAGAGGTAAGTGAGGTGTAAGTGAAAGTAACAATGTATGAAGAACTGTCTTGCCTTGGGTGTTTTACCTCCTTGAAAGTACATTTATGATTCAACCTGGATTGTCAAGCCTCCAAGTCATTTTCCCTTCTTCCCCATTCTCCATTTCTTCTATTTGGCATCACTACAGAAAAATAAGAATGGACTTTGAAGCAAAGTAGATGAGGCTCGCCTGCCTAGAGGAATCTCATGCACTGTCCCTAGGGAGCTTGTTATGAAAACACCAATTATAGCAAGGTAGCTTTGAGGCAGTTCTATCTTCCCAAGTTTAAATGGTCTAAGTTTTATTCCACAAAGCAAACACTTGGTTTGAACAGAGATGACCACAAAAACCTTGAATCAATCCCCTTAAGAATGCTGGGGTTAAAAAAAAAAAAAGAATGCTGGGGTAAAAGTGCATGTCCCCCCAACTCCCATTTTTCTCAAAGAAAAGAAATCAGGACCCTCAGAAGATTTAAAAATCATATTCTTCTTCCTTCCCTAGAATTAAACCAAGCCCAGATGCTCAGATGCCACCTTCTTTGTTCTGCATCTCATCTGTCACAAGAAATGACACTCCTGAGCTGTGATTATGTACCCGAGTCAGGACATACCACCATGCTTATAAACTTAGAAACCAAAGGTTATAAATGTGAACACTTACAAAGAAAACAAAAAGATAACGTCAGTGAAAATGGTCACATGGAAGGGATGAGCAGGATGGGGAAATAACCAACACTCCCCAACTCCATCCCTCTCCCAGTAGCTTTCATCTTAGCAGCAGAAACGAAACTTCAGTAACTGCAGACGAGGCAGCACCGGGCACTCTTTATTCTCTCCTAGAATTAACCATCATGCACGAGTGTGATGCAGATCAGACCTTCTCTCCCTCAACTCTCCTAAACTGTACACATGGATGGTCAAAGGTCAGCCAAGGAGACATCGAAGGAAGCCGATATGGCTACCCTAGAAACTGGAGTACTATTTTATTCAATCAAATGCTTCCTTAGCAAAAATACCATTTTAGGACATAAAATGTAGTAGCATCCCCACCACAAACACAGCAAGGTAAAGGGGATTGTTAAAGATGCACTTTATTTAACTCATTTGTATTGACCATTATTGAACACCTGCCATGGGCAAAAGCACTTTGTGGTTCCTGCTGAAAATAAAGTGGACAGTGTGTTATTTTGTCCTCATCCTTTTCATTCCCCAAAATGACCTGAAGATGTCTTAAAAGTATGAAGGAGAAAATCCTGCCCTTGTGCTGATATTCTTATTTCCAACTCGCTCATGCAGGAGTCTTTTTCTACTCCCCTCCTTGACCTATTTAGCTAACCTGGCAAACTATTCCCAGAGGCACCAAATCTCCAAAGGCCTACAGTACACATGTGGTGCCTGTTTGTGGTCCTTAACACAACACACTTCTGCCAAGTTCACAGAATTTCTGAAATCCATTTGAAAATAGGAAGGGTTGAAAATTAAGTCTAAGCATGTATCAGCAGGAATCTTTCTTGAAAACAATCCTACAGCAGTGAGCACATCCCACTCCCACTGCACTTCCTCATGCCCCTCTCTTTGTGGGTACACAGTACACAGGGAGGAATTCCAACTACACTGTAAATCCACACCTCATCCCAAATCAGAGAAAAAGGGAGAGAAATCCTTGAAGTGGATGTGACCAAGAACAATGGAGAAAGGCCTAAAGGCAGAAAGAGAGAAAAGGAAAAGTAGAAAAACCAAGAGAGAGGAGACAGATTGTGTGAGAAGGGATTGAGAGCAAGAGAGAGAAAGGTAAGTAGAAACCTAGGGGCTCTGGAAGGGAAGAGAGAAGCTGAGATCAAGGTAGGGCAAGAGGGGTGGATGGTGAGGGACCAAGGAGTGGGAAGAGCTGAGGGAGAGATCAAGGAGGGGAGTGAGGATGAGGTGGGAGTGCACGTGGTTGAATGAGGAGGACAGGTGCTCAGAAGGTAGACAAAAAGAGCATGAATAGCATAACAAAGGTATTTAAGGAAGGCTTTCCCATTGTCGACCATTTCTTTCCCTTCACTCTTAGTTTCTCCATTTTTCCTTCTCTCTCTGTCTCCACAAGATGGTCTCACCAACCTCTGGTTCTATAAGCACACAGACCTTTACAAAGCAGCTGCTTCCAGGACCACTAGGCCAAGCTCTGCCATGATACCTCTCTGCTGGAATCTCCCTACCAGATCTAGATAGATGTTCAAGTTGGGGTTTCAAATCCTCCCTCAAGGTCATGCAGCAACAGAATTTTAGACACAGTCTCCACATCAGCTTTCACCAGAATCTGAATGATGCTTCCTAGAACCCAGGGGCTCCTGGGCAAAAACACCATGGGAAGGCTCCTTTGTCTCCCCAGGAAATGAGCATTGCATCCCTCAAAGGTGCAAAATGGTATGGTAGCCTCCAGGACTGACTGGTCTGACTCCATGGCATATCTAAGCCCTTAAATGATTGAAAATCAGTCAAGAGGAAAAATGAGTTGATAAAAGCTGTTAGATTGCTTTTCTAGTCTTTTTATGGGAGGATCAGCCTGTGGATCCCAATATAGTTTGCATCTTGGCCATTTGGGGAAGACAGGTAGAGATATACCTCAACTTTTTTTTATTAAGTTTAATGAAAATTTACAGAGACTTTGGATTTCCATTCATTCATTGTTGCACTTTTCTCCCTGCCCCGCCCCATATGCCTTAACTTAAATGCATATTCTTGAATGTTGAAGGCTTGCTCACCTCCTCTCCAAAAAGTACTGAAGAGCAACAATATCAGTCTGGAGACTGAGGTGTGCCTGATCGAGGGCATGGTGTTTGCAATTACTTGCTATGCATCAGAGAGTTGGACAATGACTAGGGATGATAGAAGGAGAGTTGATGCCTTCGAGCTGTGGTGTTCGAGAAGAGTGTTGAATATACCATGGACGATAGAAGGAGAGTTGATGCCTTCGAGCTGTGGTGTTCGAGAAGAGTGTTGAATATACCATGGACTGCTAGAAGAACAAACAGGTTTGACCTGGAGAGGGAAAAATCAGGTTGCTCCTCGGAGGCAAGGATTCTGAAGCTTATTCTGACATACTTTGCACATGTTGCAAGGGTGAATCAGTCCTTGGAGAGGGACATCATGCTTGGGAGAGTGGAGGGACAGTGCAGGAGAGGAAGATGCTTGATGAGATAGATTGATTTAGTCACTAGGGTAATGGGGATAGCTGTGTGGGAGACACTAAGATTGGCAAGGGATAGAGTAGGGTGTAGGGCTGTTGTACATAGGGTTGCTATGATTCTCAGGCAACTCAATAGTACATTAACAACAACTACCTACTTGGCTCAACTTTCACAGAAACTTATCACTTGAGAATACAGTGTCAATTTTAGTGTCAACTGTACCATTTTCTAGAAGCAATTTGTCAGTCAGAAGAATCTACCCAGTCAATTCTTAGGCAGCTTGGCTTCATGCATGGAAAAAGCCAAGCTTTGGAATCAGAAAGACTTGGAAGCTAGCACTGTATTCTTCCGAAGGTCATGAGTATTTAACCTCTCTGAGGCTCAGTTTCCTCATCTGGAGGGAGGGGGTGTAATAGGAGCTTCTTTAAGTGGCTGCTGGGATCACAGACTCAAGCTCACCATTCCTTGACTGGCAGCCTCTACTCCAAGAGCACCCAGAGATCATCCAGTAGGTCTCCCCTTCTGCCCAGCGTTTCTATGAAGACCAATGTTGTTAAGTGTCACTGAAGTGACAACAACTCACAGCAACCCTATGAACAACAGATCTGACCCTTGTCCTGTCCTGCACCATCCACATGATCTCTGATATGTCCAATCCCCTTGGTACTGTGTCAATCCACCTTGGCCTGAAACTGAGGGGGGTGGGGGCAAGACAGAGAGATGCAACCAGAATGAGATCCTGTGGAGGGAAAACTTTCAGTTCTGCAAGTTTCCTGGACTAATTTTTAAGATCTTACTCATTATATTCAATTGAGGTAGTTGGTGGAGATAGGGAGCAGTAGGTAAGATTAGTGGCAAATGCCTAGTGATGCTATCCAGCCTGTCATCTCAGAAACCAGAGCTCTCCGATCTCATTCCTGCCCCAATTTTCTCTTGTGAGTCTCCTTTCATTGATCTGAAGTGAAGGGCACGCAATTTCTCCACCTGTCCTACTGACAACTATCACCTTCAGGCCACCTGTGTGGTGGAATAAATCTTCATATATTCCTATTAGAGTTGAAACATACATAAAATACAATTCCCATGCAAACACCAAAATTCTCACTAGCCCTATTAAAGTGGTGGGCTGTTGTTTTTTTTTTTGAGAATACAGATAAATTTTTTGAAGATTGCCTTTATACCCTTAGAAAATTGTCATACCATAAATATTCTCCCACAGACCACTGTAACAGCTGCTTAGTTCTTTGATTGCACATGTACATAATTTATCTAACCAATATGTTGTTAAATATTTACATGTGATATAGATATGCATTTAAATAACTATACACATCACAGTGCACATCTGTAATTATTTATATCACATTAAATCTAAGACTGGAATCGGTCAGACATGGGAATTTTTATAGTTTTCAGTGACTACGGCTTCATTTACTTCTGGAAAAGTTCTACCATTTCACATTCTCACCAGTGGGGATGAGTTTTTCTAACTCCCTATGACTTCATAAACACTTTCTCATTCTTTCTTTTAATGTTTGTTACTGGTGGTGGTGGCATTAGTTTTGTTTTGCTTTTAACTAGTTTGAAGACGTTTTCTCACTATCGCATCTAAGTGACACCAAGCTCTTACCTTACTCAGCTGTGAGGACCACAGCTTAAGTCTCTTGGGTTATCTGCGTATTATCAGCTGCCATGGAGTCCATTCCAACTCCTGATGACCCCATGTGTGCCAGAGTAGAACTGTGCGCTCCATAGAGTATTTCTAAATTGATTTTGTTCTTCGTGTTGAAAATATACAAAGCAAATCATACATCAATTCAAGGGCTATCAGTGACACATTCTATATCTTTCTTCTATTTCTGACTTTTTTCCTCCCTCTGTTGCTCCAAGTGACCAGAGATTAATTGCCATACCTGGATAGCCATTTGTAAGATTCTAAGACCTCAGGCACCACACAAAAAACCACGAGGTAGAACAGAAGCACTAAGCACGTCATTAAGTCAGTTAACTGGGATGACTCATAAATTCATGACTCTAAGCCTCCAGCCCAAGAAGCCAAATCCCATGAGGGTTTCAAAGTGCAGATAAGGAGATCTGGCAGCAGCTTCTTTCCCTCCCTCTCTCTCTCTTCCTTCTTCCTTCCTACTTCCCTCACTCTCTCCCTCTAGTCACTGCTGTAAATATATCTATTATACAACTTGCCAATTTAACTTTCTATGTTGTTGTTATGTACTGTTAAGTCGCTTGTGACTCCTAGTGACCCTATGTACAGGAGCCCTAAACCCTGCTCTATCCTGTGCCAATCTTATTGTCTCTGACACACTTACCCCTGTTACCCAGTCACTGAATCAATCCATCTCATAGAGGGTCTTCCTCTCCTGAACTGTCCCTCCACCCTCCTAAGCATGACGTTCCTCTCTAAGGATTGATCACACCTTGCAACATGTCCAAAATATGCCAGACGAAGCTTCAGAATCCTTGCCTCCAAGGAGCGGCCTGATTTCACCTTCTCCAGGATGAACCAGTTTGTTCTCCTAGCAGGTATATTCAACACTCTTCTCCAGCATCACAGTTCAAAGGCAGCAATTCTCTATTATTCCTAGTCATTGTCCAGCTCTCTGACACATAGCACACAATTGTGAATAAGTATACAATTTTTACTGACAGCAATTAAAATAGTTGTGCAAACCTACCTTTAATTGGTAAGGAAGCTCTGGTAGCCTAGTTAAGAAGTGGCACTGTGATCCCAAAGGCATATGGTTCAAATTCACCAGTTATTCCATGCAAGGATGAACATTTTCCTCCTGTGCAACTAATAGCCTCTGAAAAACCCACTGAAGGGTCAGTTATAAGTCAGTTCCAACTAAGGGCACACAACAACAATCTTTAATTGGTAAAATATTTCTAATTATTCTTAACGTTTCAAAGGGGTTTTCTCCCCAGAGGCCAATTTTTCAGTAGATCATCCAAGCCTTTCTTCTGATGTGCCTCTGAGTTTTAAATGGTCAGCTTTTCAGGTTACAGTCAAGTGTGTTACCTGTTTGCACCATGTAGGAACTAATTCCATCCATGTATAATACTTCCTAAATGTGAGGTCTCATCCAGACTTAGCGCATGGCTCAAGGCCTTTGAATTTAGTTTCAAACACAGATCTTTAACCAGTGCAAGTTAAGATCCAGCCCAAGGTCTGATCACAAGATTCACTTAATGCACATTTAAATGAATGAAACAACAGCTCTGTTTATTATATTTATGTGAGGTTTAAAAAAACAACAACATAGAATTATTAAAGTTAGGGCAGTTCTTAGGAACATCTGTCACCAAAAATTTTACATATACACAAAAGCATATGCACAGAAACACTACCTACTCCTACTCCTCTAACGACTTGACTGTTCCAAACCTGTGCTTTTTCTCCCTGATAAACAAAGAGACATTTCATGTGAATCACTTCAGGGAAAGAAAGGGGCTCCTGCATTATGCTAACATCAACAGAAGGGAAATCTAATGCAAGATGCATCAAACGAGGACAAAATCTCTGGAGAGCAGGTCTGGATGGCATGTTGATAACAGGGAGCTTAGGGCTTGTGCCAGCATTTCCACTACAGAAAACCTATCATCCAAAGCTGCAGCAATTTGAAGAAATAACAATAATTAAGTTTTGTCCTTCTCTTATTCTAGGAAAAGAATTTAAAAATTACGTTTTACATGCAGTGATAATGAAGGGAGGTCACTGACAATGCCAATCAGTTTGGAATTTACAGAAGATTCCTTCTATCCCCAATTAAATTTTTTTGCCCTTTTCTGAATTTCTGCACCTTTTGAATATTATTTGCTTTTTAACTAGAAAACTCTGTTAAGAGTCTTTAACAACAAAACAAAAAAACCAGCTCTTTGTTGTCAGGTTGTAACTAACTCATAGCTGACCCTCTCGTGGGTTTTTGGAGGCCATAAATCACATAGGAGGAGACTGTCCATTCTTCTCCCACAAGGCCACTGGTGGATTCAGACCACCAGAGAGTCACTGTCTTCAGGTTTTAGAAGCAGAAATATCAGAGTTTAAAGAAATATGGAAAATAATCAAGTCCATATCTTTATCCTTAAACAACAAAAGACAAAACCAGAAACTGTACCCCAGAGAAGTTAAAAAAGTAGAGCTCGAGATGATGGAAAAAACTCATCTAATTCCTTCTCAAAGTCCATTAGAGTTTTGATTTTGTATTGTTTATATGCTACTGCCCTTTTACTATAGATATATAAAAGCATGAAATATACTGATAATTTGCCCTTATGAAGTAAAACTGTGTAATACCAATTATTAAATAAAATTACACAGAAACACAAAGCTAGCTTTTTTTGATGGGTTTGGATCACTGGATACGAACTGTCATTGAATGATGACCATTTCTCTGGTCACTAGTCATTCATATACTAGGGACAACACGACCAAATCTTGGAGCTGAGAGAGATTTTAAAGTATCTTCCACTATTCTGTATGAGGTTAGCAAAGACCACAGTGTTGTGACTTACAAGGTTACCTAATTAGAAGTGCAATTAGAACTCAGGTTTACCAACTCCGGGTATAAGGTTTTTCTCCACTACATTCAGCTGTTTTTTCTACATCAGCATCTGCTTTATTTAATGTAAGAATCTTAGTTGCTATGAAATACCAGTACACTCATTTTCCCAAGATATGCAATACTGCTTTCCATTTTTTTTTTTCAGTCTCCTTTCGTAGTTTAGAGGTTTAAGTTTTTATCTCAAAAAGGAGCTCCAGTAGTGCAATGGATTCAGTAGTGGGCTGCTAACCAAAAAATTAAAATTTATCATCTCTGCAGGAGAAATATATAGCCATCTGCATTTGTAGAAACAGCCTCTGAAACACTGTGGGGGAGAACCAACTATAAGGCAATGGTGAACTGGTGTCTTTCAAAGTGTACCATGTAGATTTACATCAAAAGATAGGACAAAAATATCACAGTCCTGCCTCCTTATGATAAAAGATAAATGCTGATAAACCAAACAGTGCTGAGGGTGAGGACAGAGGCATCCTTGTCTGTCTGACGGGGTAGAGTCCACTCTTGATCTTTCTTACTGCCTCTGACTTCTTGTGAGGATCCTTTGGTCAAGTTGTCCTGCGTGAGGACAAGGTTTGGCCACAGCACATTCATTTGAGGGATCACTCACTGCTGCTGAGTCAAAACAGACAGAGCTGACCCTCCGCTGGGTTCCCAAGCTTGTAAATTGCATGGGAGGAGACTACCAATCATTCTCCCTCAGAGCTGCTGGAGGATTTAAACCACCAAAAGGCAGGGCCTTCAGGTTAGCAGTGCAACATCCTAGAACTATGACACCAGACCTCCCTATCTGAGGTCTAGTACCTTTAAAATAAAGCCTCTTCCAATCACATCCCTGCTCATAATATGCCACCGTCTTCTTCCGTCACCACCTATGAGAATTCAATGAAGCTGTTTCCCCTCTGTGGACATCAATTAGCTCATCAGTAAAATGACAACGTCCTCTCCAGCTGTATGGTCAGTTACACAGTGTGACAAAGTTCCAAATGTTACATGAAATAACTATCCCACTTTTGTTGTTGTTATATACATTTTACCACAATATAGATGTGTGTTTGGTTGTTTTGTTTTGCTTTTAATGGTATTGTCTATGTTTCAAGGAATGGTTATTTTCATAAGGTGGAAGAGAAATTCAGGTGGCCTTCTGATTCTTAAAATATTTTATTTCAGTCTTGCTGCTTTTGTCTCCGGCCAGCCAACCCAGACAGCCTGTGGGGGCAAGGTCACATTCTAGAGTGGGTGAGGGAATGCTTGAGTGGAAAGAATTGCATGATCCCAAGAACAACTGCAGAGGCTGGGGAGAGATGAGTGAAAGACAGAAAAAGCAGGGAATGTGGGAGGAAGGGGAATGACTCATTGCCAAATATTAACAAGACTCTCCGAGTAAAGCTAAACCCAGGTCTAGAGTTTAGCCTGTTAGGACAAATGTTAGAGAAGTTACATTCTGGGTGAAATGCTATCAATAAGTCCTTTGCTGCTTCATTGCACTGATTTAGGCCACACAGTAACAAAGATTTGCTGCCGCCTGCCCGTAGGCTGGAGCACACAGTGAAGCTATAAAAATCCCTTCTGTGTGTTATCTTGGAAGACTTGTCCAAATGGCAATGTCTGCCTGTGCAGCCGTGAGGCACACAGATAACTATGGAATCACCATCTGGAGCTAGAGTTGTAGGCTCTTACTTTCTCTTTGTTGCCAAGCTTAGCCAGCCATTGTCTGCCACATCCTATTGTTTAGCTCCCAACACTGCACAATGCTTTGCTGTTATGTGCCATGGAGTTGGAATGCACTTACAGCTGACCCTTGAGCAGGTTTTCAGATGCTCTAAGAGGAACTCTGATGGCTCAGTGGTAAGAAGTTGTACTGCTAACTCAAAGGCAAGTGGTTTGAATCTACCAGGTGCTCCAAGGGAGAAAGATGGTCAATCTCCTCCCGCACAATTGACAGCCTCTGAAAACCCCCTGAAAGGTTAGCCATAAGTCAGTCCTGACCCTCTATCACGTAACCACATAAACTGCATAGGAATAAACTGCCCATCTTTCTCCCCTGCTGGATTCGCAGCTCCTTTGCATGAGTGGTCACCATAAATTTGTATATTTATGATGACAATTCTTTTAGACAGTGACACACATGAAACTACATTATCAGCATGTAGAAAGAGAACACTGACTTTATATTTATGTTATCTAGTGGCAAGAAGCTGCGCTGGAATCCCAAAGGCATGTGGTTCAAGGCCACCAGCTACTTCATGGGAGAAGAGTGTGCAGTCTCCTGTGCAATTAACTGCCTCTGAAAACCTGCTGGAGGGTCAGCCAGGTGTCAGTTCAGACTGTATGGTGCACAACAACAATGACAACATGCTCATATTAACTAAAACATCTGCCAGTACTAATGCTACCACAGCTCTTGTCAGGATGCCCAGATTTTGAACCATTATTATCTAGATGAGAGACAACCTTAGAAAAGGAAAAATAGGTATAAATGTGAAATACTTTAAGAAAAAATCCACTAACAGAAATAACATTACTAATGATTAATACTAAAGAATAGAATTGTTATATACTGTTGAGTTGAAACCAACACACAGTTGGACCCTCCAGCAGGTTTTCAGAGGCTGTGAATTACACGAGAGGAGATCACCTATCTTCGCCCATGGACAGCTGGTGGGTTTGAAACACGTGTCTTTTGGTAGGCAGCACAACTATGCCGAGAATGTAACAATTTCCCTCCAGCAATCACTAGAGGCTTCTAGAAAACTCTGGAAGGTCTTGGAGCAGAAGAATCCAATCCTAGGAGCGGCTGCCATTACAAAAAAGGGGGACACTCAATTTAGAATCCCAAACTAGCTGCTCTTAAATAACACACAAGTCTGGAACACTTTCTAAGCTTGTATAAAGAATTAGATCATCAGTGGGGACAAGACATGAGTTCCCATCTGCCTCATCTAAGTAGGTCACATCGAACAACTCTATCTGAATAACAGAAAGGTTAATGATTTCTCCTAAGTATCAAAACTGGAGTATATGTTTTTTATGTTCTCATTTTTTTTAAGTCAAGCTTATTGAACTATTATTTACATTCAGTATATTTTACCTTTTCAGTTCACAGTTCTACTGATTGGAAAAACTCATACAACCAATATAAATGTCACCTAAAACAAGATATATACTGTATAAAACCATTGTTGTAGAATGGATATGAGAATCCAAGTGGCATGGGGGGGGGGCTTGCATGATTGATTCACTGGAGGGGGTGAAGGAAATGGGAAGGAACTTTTGTGAAAACCAATGTATTCAAATTTTGTAAATAAATCTATATAAAATTTAAAAAAATAAAGTAAAAAAAACCCCACAACCAAGATATAAAACAATTCCACACTCTTAAAACTCAATTGTGCCACTTTATCTCTCTAGCTCCCCAAAACGTCATTTTCAGTGAATCTGGACTACATACAATGGAGTACAAATTTCTACATTGTTTAGATTATAAAATATTTATTCTATTTCATGGATTCTAAAACACTTTTCCCCCATGAGATTTGAACACTCTGAAATTACTCCATGTCTTACCATCAATGACATGTTACCATTATAACTGGTAATTTATATACTTTAGAATTGAAGTATATAAAATAATAATGCATTATAATCATTGTTATGTTAAAAATCAATGAAATGCAACATTAAGTCTTATCTCCTAATACTCATATTTACTATGTATAAAAGTTATATTACAACTTGGGAACATAAAAATGAAGAGTATCATGTTCAAGGAACCATTACTTGAATAAGAGGGACAAATAAATAATTATAATGTGATAATGTGTGTAACCGGTCATCCACTCATTGGAGCTAAATAAAATTATATCCAGATTGTTCTTCTTTCAGTACTTCCTCAAAATTCATACCCTTCCACTATTTCCCAGAATCAAATCTAGTTTACAAAGGAAATAAGGTTGAAGGCAGTACCATTCAGCTTCGCTCATTCTAAGAGTGGGCTATTTGCTGCATCATATCACCTCAGTATAATCCAATTATTTATTCCACAAGATAGTGCTGTAATAGGGAAGTCTCATTTTAGTGTTCAACAACTTCAAGGCTCTTAGAATCATATGAAGAGTAAATGAGGGGGAAAAATCCATAATCAACTATTCAATCTATGAAAGAAAGATGCTCCATGTCTTTTCATAGACAAGCTTCAAGGTTGCCAAGGCTGTCCCTGGAAAACTTTCGAGATTGTAGAGGAAAAAAAATAAGTGTTTTTACCTGGCTCTTGAAATGGTTCTTCATCTGATAGCGTTCTGGACAAGATAAGTATTAAAGCTTCTTTAAACTGGTCAAAATGTACCTAAAAATAAAGAATTTAAAACACATTCAAAATAGTTTCCACAGCTTAGGAAGGCAAATCTATAAGATATAAGATACTAGAGAACTGTGTGTGCATAACCTGAAAGTCCTGAAATGAGTCATAACCTGCTTTTGTTCTTTTTTTTTTCTTTTCTTCATTTTCAACAGCCCAGAAGGAGAAAAGAGGTATCTATATTTCTTGACACTTTGGTGTTATAAGCACAAATGTAAGCATAAATTCTTTATTCAACCCCTGAGGGGAAAAGCTATACAGAAGCAAAATGCTCTTTATAAACTCAGAAAAATGTGGTTTGAAACCTTGGCCCCTTTTATTTCTCTGAACACGACATAAACACAAAAATGTCAGGTTATTAGGGAACATTTGCCAAGTAAATAAACTACTACTGGAAGAGTGGGCAGAGGATGCTTTCATCTCTTAAGATATTCTAGAAGAGAGTAAGCTATCATTTAAGAATGAATTAAATATAGTCTTGCTAGAGGCAGGTATAGAATATTTATCTCCCAAGTCCCTTTCAATCCAATTCTATAAACAACAAAAGTCAATAGGAAACATATAGGATAAAAGAATCCAGGGAAACATTTTGCTAAAGACCTAAAAATAAAATTTCCCCAACTGAGTTTTAGTTAAGTAAATACTTAGTCAGATTGAAGCTCAACATCAAGAAGAGAAAGATTCTCACCACTGGGCCAACTGGAAGCACCATGATAGATGGGAAAAGAGATTGAGGTTATTAACAATTGCAGCTTGCTCAGCTCCACAATCAACACTCTTGGTACCAGCAGTCAGGAAATCAAAAGACAAATTGCATTGGGAAAATCTACTGTGTGGGACCTCTCCAGAGTACTGAAAAGCAATGATGTCAGTCTGTAGACTAAAGTTAGCCTAATCCAGGCCATGGTTTTTGCAATTACTTGCTATGAATCAGAGTTGGACAATAACTAAGGATGACAGAAGAAGAATCGATGTCTTCGAGCTGTAGTGCTGGAGAAGAGTCTTGAACATACCAAGGACCACCAAGAAAACCAATTAGTTGGTCTTGGAGAGGGAGAAACCAAGTTTCTCCTTGAAAGCTAGAATTTTGAAACTATGTCTCACATACTTTGGGCATGTGGCCAGGAGGGACCAGTCCTTGGAGAAGGACATCTGCTCAGGAGGATGGAGGGACCAGTCCTTGGAGAAGGACATCTGCTCAGCAGGATGGAGAAACAATGCAGGAGAGGAAGACCTGGGATGAGATGGATTGATACAGTAACTGTGGCAATGGGGTATGGTGTGCTGGAATCAGTGAGACTAGTTCAGGACAGGGCAGGCTTCAGAGCTGCTGTACATAGGGTTGCTATGGTTCACAGGTGACTCAATGGCACACAACAACAACTTGGTCAGAAGAGGAATATTACTTTTCATTTAAAGGTAAAATAGTTCTCTTAATGGTCAAGACTATTTTTTCTACAATCTCACCAGGGAACAGGAAGAAGTGATTTTTTTTTAAACTAAAGTCTGGTTTGATAAATCTGCCTACACAGAACTATAAGGTATCTAATGTTATTATTATGTACCATTGAGTAATAGTGACCCGATGTAAAACAGCTCTGAACCTGCTCTATCCTGAGCCAATCTGACCGTCTCTCACACACCTATCCTCATTACCCCACTCATTGAGCCAATCCATCTCATCCAGGGTCTTCCTTTCTTGCACTATCCCTCCACCCTTCCAAGCATTATGTCCCTCTTCAAGGACCGGCCCCTCTTTGCAACATGCCCAGAGCAGCCAAACTAAAAATCCACGGCCATCCATTTGATTCTGACTCACAGCAGCCCTACAGAACAGAATGGAGCCCTAGGGTATTTAAGGCTGTAATCTTTATGCAAGCCGACTGCCTTGTCCTTCTCCCCTGAAGAGACTGGTAGATTCAAGCCACTAATGCTTTCAAGCAGCAGCCCAAAGCTTAATCTACTCCACCACAAGGGCGCTATTATCTAACTACAAAGGTGAGAAAGTTACAAAATTTCTACTTTTATTGGGTCTCTTTGGAAGTCATTACTACCCCCAAAATTTAAATACAAACCAAAAAAGCAAAAGTATTGCCAACTCGTTGTTGTTGCTGCTGTTAGATATCAAGTCCATTATGAGTCACAGCAACCCAATAAACAACAGATCTGAACCTTGTCCTTTCCTCTTGTTGCTCACAATCTCTAATCACTTGAGCACACTGTTATAGTTACTGTGTTGATTCGTCTTGTTTAGGGTCTTCCCCTCTTTCTATGACCCTACAACTTTCTCAGTATGGTGTCTTTTCTAAGGACTGGCTCTCCTGACAATATGCCCAGAGTATGTGAGATGAAGTTTCGCCATCGTTGCCTCCAATGAGTATTCTGGTTGGACAATGAATAAGAAAGATCAAGCAAGAGTCAATGCCTTTCAACTGTGGTGTTGGAGGAGAGTTCTGAAACACCAGTGACTGTCAAACACACACACATATCCATTATGGAGGAAGTGCTACCAGGGTGAAACATTCTAACCCACAGGGACCCTATAAAATAGGTAATGGATAAAAGGCTCTTCCTAATTAAATTTGAAAATACAAAAAATATTGTCTAAACAATCAACTGGGGGATAAATCTATGTAAACCAAAGCAGAGAAGAGGAAGTTCTTAATTTGGAAGTGGTTTCTATCTGTTGTCCATATTAGAGGGTCCCTGTGAGTTAGAATGTTTTCACCCTATGTATGATTTCTCTACCTCATTGTTGTGTTACATGCCATCAAGATGACTCAGACTCAAAGTAATAGCTCTGATCCCTGCTCTATCTTGAGCCAGTCTCATTGTCTTTGACACACCTACCTCCAGGACCCCAGTTACTGAGTCAGTCCATCTCATCCTGGGTCTTCCTGTCTTACACTGTCCCGCCACCCTTCCAAACATGATGTCCTCTCCAAGGACTGGCCCTTCCTGGCAACATACTCAAAGAATGTGAGATAGAGCCTTAAAATCCTTGCCTCTAAGAAGCAACTTGGCTTTACCTTCTCTAAGATAGATCTGTTTGTTCTTTTGGCAGTTCATGGTATGGTCAAGAACTCTTCTCCAGCCTTGACAAAGTGTAAGCTTGCAGGTGTGCTTCCCAAGGATTTACTGATCTTGCTACTTGATTATAAACAGTCACCTGGAAATACTGATAACATATTACCTTATTGCAACAAGTTTTCTTTTATTGAGTATCAAACCATGTAATGGTAACTTGGATCTTAATAAAAGGGAAACGGGTTTGAACTGAAATAAAAAAAAAAAAAAGAACTCTTCTCCAGCTCAACTCATAGGCTGCAATCCTTCTGTCATCAGTCACTGTCCAGCTTTTTGATGTGTAGTAAGTAACGGCAAAGACCATAGTTAGAATCAGGTGCGCCTTAGTTTCTAGATTGAAATTGTTGCTCCTTAGCACTTTAGATAGTTCCCTGCCAGTAGCTTTACCCAATGCAATTTGTCTTTTGATTTCCTGACTACTGGTGCCAAGAGTGTTAATTGTGGAACCGAGTAAACTGAAATTGTTAACAATCTCAAGCTCTACATCTATCATGATGTTGCCAATTGGCTCAATGGTGAGAATCTTTGTTTTCTTGATGTTGAGCTTCAATACGTATTGGAGACTGCAGTCCTTGACCTTCTGCAGCAGACGCTTCAGGTCAGCAAACAATGCTGTGTCATCTGCATAAGCAGGTTGTTGATAAGTCTTCCTCCAATACCGATGTCACACAGAGTCCAGCCTCCTGAATAATCTGATCCCAAGTAGATTAAAAAGGTATGGAGAAAGGATGCATCCCTGATGCACTGTCTCCTTGCTTTTGAATTATGCAGTGTTTCCTTGCTCTGTTCTGAAGACTGCTTCCTGATCCAAGTATAGGTTTTGCATGAGCACAGTCAGGTGTTCTGATATTTCCATTCTCTTCAATGTTAGCCATAATTTGCTGTGATCCACACAGTTAAATGCCTTTGCACAGTCGATGAAACACTGATAAACATTCCTTTAGTACTCTAGGCCATCAGCCCTCTCCTACAATAGAGCGCATTTAGATTAGACAACAGATATGCCACCTGAACCTGTGTCCTCATGCTGGGAAACAAAAAGGAGGAGGGACAGTTGCAAACAGGCAGTAGTGAGTAGAAAGTGGAATGTGAGACATATGAATGTAAGAAAGCTGGACATAGTTAAGAAATGAGCAGAGATGGACTGGCATGGGGCATTTTGAATCAGACAATAAGATCTACAACATTGGAGATGAAAAGGTGAGTGAAAAGGGGGTCATATTCATAGTTAAAAAGACCACTTCTAGATCCTTCTTGAAATACAACATTGTGTGTGACAGGATAATATCCATATGCTTACAAGGAATACCTGTTAATACCACTATCATTCAAAAATATGCACAAACAACCAGAGCCAAAAAGAATGAAATAAATTCTTTCTGCCAACTTCTGCAGTCAAAAATCAATTAAACAAGAGAATATGCCATCCCCTTTTCCTTATGAATCAGAGTGAAGTCTCTCTCAGGGAGGAGTGATAGGGAATAGCAAGGGACACACTGACAAAGGAGATTAATCAGAACTGGCTTTGACAAGCACTGTGGCAATTGGACAATTAAAACAGACATTCGGGGTGGGGAGAAGAACGAACTGAGGAGGAGGGTAGAGAAAAGAGTGCAACAATGAATGAATGAAAACCCAAAATCTCTGTAAATGTTCATTAAAACTAATAAAATTGAATAATAATTAAAAAAATCAATTAAACATGTAACCAAGATGCATTAGTAATAATAAGTAACTGGAATGCAAAGGTTGGGAACAAGGAAGAAGAATCAGTAGTCGGAAAACATGGACTTGGTGAGAGAAATGAGGCTAGAGATAGAATGATAGAATTCTGCACAACTGACATGGACATCACCTGATCTTCTACACAGGAATCAGATTGATTACATTTGTAGAAAGAATTGTTGAAGAAGCTCAGTGTCACTTGTGAAAACTAGGCCAGGTGCTGATTGTGGAACAGACCCACCACCTACTCATATGTAAGTTCAAACTGAAGCTAAAGAAAATTAGAATACATCCACAAGAACCAAAGTTTGACCTTGAGTTGATCCCACCTGAATTTAAAAACCATCTCAGAAACAGGTTTGAGCACTTGAATACTAAGGGATGAAGGTCAGTTGAGCTGTGGGAGGATATCAAGAATATCACCAATGAAGAAAGCAAAAGGTCATTACTAAGAGAGAGTAGGAAGAAGAGACCAAAATGAATGTCAGATGAATATCTGAATATTGCACTAGAGCACTGAGAAGCCAAAGCAAAGAGAAGAAATTAGGAAGTTAAGGAGTGGAACAGAAGATTTCAAAGGGCAGCTGGGGAAGACATAGCAAAGTATTATAATGAAATTTTCAAAGAGCTGGAGTCAGAAACTCAAAAGAGCTGAACTTGCTTAGCATTTATTAAGCTGAAGAAATGAAACAAATTCAAGTCTTCAGTGGCTGGTATAGTAATGAGTCACTATACCAGAAAAAACTGGCTGAAAAAAGAATTTCATAAAACAACTTATGAACAAGAGCTCATGAAGGAAGAAGTTCAAACTGCTCTGAAGGAATTAACAAAAAATGAGGTCCCAGGAATTGGTGGGATACCAACTGACATATTTCAACAAGCAGAAGCAGCCCTGGACATGCTTACCAGGCGGTGCTAAGAAATCTAGAGGATAGCAAAATGGCCCACTGACTGACTGGAACAGATCCATATTTACTCCCCTTCAAAAAAAAAGATGGTCCCACAGAGTGTAGAAATTATTGAACACTATCAGTAATATCACATGCAAACAAAATCCTACTGAGGAATATCCAAAAATTACTGCAAGAGTATACTGACAAGTTAGTTTGCAAAATAAGTTCTTTAAAAAGAAATATTATCTACAGTGTCAGAGCAGAAGTCAGCCGTCAGAGAAAGAGTATCTGCTGGCAGGCCAGAGTGGTACAAAGAAAGGGTTAAAAGGGTGTTTCAAAGGAGTCAGTGCTAATTAGGTTTCACTCTGACAGGTTGCTGAGAGACCTGGGGAGAGTCCTGGCTGGTAGACTTGCTGTTGTTCCAGAGCCAGAGATGGGTTTCAGGCCCTATGGCTCCTGCTCACCTGGGCAAAGCCACCTTCCCAACCAGCCAGTCCACAAACAATACTTACCAACAGTTACTCCTCCTACCCCTCATGTACAGAGGCTTAACGGACATCTATTAATTCCTACCAAAATCCTTCTTCTCAACAGAGGAAGGAGAGGGGCTAGGAGCTTGGGCTCCGGACCAAGAAGGTCTAGGTTCTAATCCTAATCCGGCCACTTATCTTGTTAAGATTTGGCTAACTGACTAACTCTTTGAGCTTTGCAATCTGAAAAACTGGGATAGTTCATAACTAATATTTATTACTAATTCAACAAACACTTACTGAGCATCTGCATGGTGTCTAGCATAGTCCTAGGCCAAGGTCTACAGCATTGAACAAAACTGATGGAAATATTTTCATGAAGCTCACACTCCGGGGAAACGTTAGAGTTAGTCAGGTACTATACTAACATCATTCTATAGATTTTATGTTATTTATGGAGTAACTGGATGGTACATATAGCTAGTGCCTTTGGCTGCTAATTAAAAGGGTACAGGTTCCAGGTTACCTAGAGATGCCTTAGAGAAAAAGCTTGGTGATCTACTTCCGATAAATTAGTTATGGAAAACTCTATGGAGCACCATTCAACTCTAAAACCCAATGGGTCACCATGAACCACAATCAACTCAATAGCTACTAGTCAACTGGAATTACTATTTATAATACCATTTCCCTCAGGGGCATTAAGGGGATAACATAAGAATTATGTAGGACTTCCTGGAATAAAACAGAGATCCATCAATTGGTGGTTAATAATAGTAATAGAGTAATGGCCATTTGTCCATTTGCTGTAACTTGTGTGTTGCTCTGATCCTGGACACTATGCCACCAGTGTTTTAAATCCCAGTGCAGTCCCCATGGTCAGGTTTCAGTGGAACTTCCAAAATAAGACTTGGAAAAAGGTCTAACGACCTACTTATGAAGATATGAAGTCACTGGAAATTGGATGGCAAGAGAACGTGGACAGATACAGTGCTGGCAGATGAGCTTCCTAGGTGGGAAGGGACATGGACGGACACAGCAGTTGCAACAGTGGGCTTAGACGGAGCAGTGAGCATGACAGCACAGCACTGGTGGCATTTCATTCTGTTCTACATAAGGTCACTGAGAGTCAGAGCCCACTTGATGACGCCTAACAATAATATCCATAGTAACGGGCTGTCGACTCCCACAGCTTCTACAGATGGTATACCAGAAGACAGGGCTGATTTCAAACAAAGCAACTGATCACAAGAGTGACCAAGAGAGCCAAGCAAGAGTCAGGATCAGGTGGTGACATGTAAGAGGTCAGAGAATGAATGCCTTCTCTCCCAGAACCAGGGTACTAGTACTACCTATGACCAGGAAAACTGATCTACTGCGCAGTATTTAGGAATTCTGGCCCTGCGTTTCACCTCTCTCTTGGGATATTAATAATAAATGGGACCTGAATGAACCCTAAGTCTTGCCTTGCCACAGCTTCAAATTTAACAGAAACGAATTCTTGTTTCAAAAGAAATGCACTCATCTAAAGAATTCCACATCTTAGTGGTAAGGAACTGTGTGCCAACCTAAAGGCATGCAATTTGAACTCATCAGCTATGAGTCTGAGATTTGATGGCAACTAGACTAGACTGTGGGTCTTCTGAAGGCTCACATTTTTACAGAGGTATTTAGAAATAGCCTTGACATAGTATGTTATAATCCAGATCACTCTTATCTGGAAATTTACTGTAATTCCTCTCCAAAGTTTTCTATGAGGTCCAGGTATCCCTTTACTATAGTATAACAAATGCATAAGATTTCCAAACAGTATAAACTTCACTTCTGTGGAAATTGTTTATTTCATAATCTCAATTATCCAGAGCAGGCAGACAACCAGAAAACAAGCTGGAGTGGCATCAAAAGCTAAGTCAGGTGTTGTAAAACCTGTACTCTCTTCTCACAGCAAAATTCACAGAACAAACTCAGTTTCTATTAATTCTTACTCTGTCAAGTTATCAGAAGCTTCATTATTTTACTTGTCAACTTTCTATAGCCTATTGGTGTTAGGTACTGTTGGCTCAGGTGGACCCATATTTGACCTCTATGAGGGCTTTCAGAACCAGTGAACTACATGGAAGAAGACTGCCCATCTTTCTCCCACAGAGCAGCTGGTGGATTTGAACCATATGCCTTTGAGTTGGCAGCACAGTTCCTTTCCACTGAGCCACCACTGCAGAAGCAGCAAATAAAAGACAGGATATGATAAAGTTAGGATAAGAAGTAATGGGATAAATAATGTATACTGAATTGAAACAGATGAAGGAGAGAACTGTTTAAAAGGGATAGGTGATTAGGTATTATTTTCATGACAGGAGCCCATGAAGGCTCAATAGTGGAGTGGACTTAGGGGGAGGGATTGAATAACACTTAAAGAATTTTTTCTTTTACTTTTCAAAAAGAAAAGCGAATTGGGGGGTGGGATGAGCAGGAGAAAAATGCAACAATGAATGAATGGAAATCTAAAGTCTCTGTAAACTTTGATTACAATAAAACTAAAAATTGGGCAATGAAAAAAAAAGTAACTTAACATACTGCAATTAAGACCTTAACCCTTCTCCCTAGAACAGATTAAGTTGTTTTGTTTTTTTAAAATTATTTTGTGTGTGTACCGTCAAATCAGATCTGACTGGTACAGAAGGAGGTTGCCCCTCCTTCTCCAGCAGAGCACCTTGTGGATTCGAACCACAAACCTCTGGGATTGCAGTGCAGCTTCTTGCCACTAGGCCACCAGAGCTCCCTTAAGAATTCTTTTAAAAAAAAGAGTATTTATGCACTAAAAAAACCTTTAAAAGCCAAATGTATTTAGTGTTAAGGCAAGGGTTCAACGGAACTAAGTAAAGCCCTGAGGTTATCACTCTGCGGAGTAAATCTTAAATGAACAAGAACAGCCTACTTATATTTAATACCTGCTTTGATGGCTTAGGCTTTTCTTTTTAAGGTTTGTAACTAAATTTAGTTGTTAGAACATTTTATTAATGTGTCCTGGATAATGCTGGCTGACTGGAGATGGTATTGGAGGCTCCCTGTTTCTCATGCATTTGGTCCTTTGAAAAGCTAAAAGTCAGGTAAGACAGGCACAGCAGCTATCCTCCCTCAGAACTGAAGGGGGAAGAGAGGAGAAAGGGAAGTACTGGGGGTCCACTAGTTTTGGAGGTGATGGAGTTGCACTGAGAACCCAGCCCTTGTTTCCAAGCTCATCAACTCACCAACTTGTCTACCCTCGAGCGGCTTCACTTCCATTCCACACTGTCCTCCCAGGGAAATCCCTCTGCTGCTCAGATCAAATCACCAACTTTACACAAAGCCTCCAAGTAGAAAAGACATAACCATATATATAAAAGGGAAGACACCACGCCTTCAGGGTGCATAAAAGCAAAACACAAAGATGATAAACTCTGTCCTCAAGGAGTTTACTGATTAGGCTACAGACCTGCAGATTCTAGACAGTAGAAGGGAGGGATGCAGACAAAAGGAGGCAAGTTTATCAGTAACAACAGAACACAGTAGTATCTTCAGAGAGATGAAAAACGAGCTGTTGGGGCCTCTGGGAGGCAAAGCCTATCTCAGTATCTCCCCCACCCCAACCACCCCACCGCCATTCCACCACCGTCCACAACCTTCCCTCAGTATCTCTCTTGACTGCCAGGCAGGAAAACAGGGCTAGTTTTTTGACATTTGACTGTTCTAAGATATTCACAGGTAGAGAGGTTAAAGGTTTCCAAAACAGATGTACTAAAGCAGACACATTTAGGTGACAAAGGCTCTTTAAAGACCAGACACAATAGTGGCCGATGGTTGTACAACACAAACCTAAAAATCAATGACACTGTATGGTACAATGACACTGTACGGAAAAACTATTGTGGCTGTTAAATGCCATCAAGTCGATTTTGACTCATAGCAACACTATGAACAAGAGATCTGGTCCCTGTCCCCCCTACTCTGTGCCCTCTTCATCATCTCTGACATGCTCGAGCCCACTAATACAGTCACTGATTCAGTATTAATGGGTCTTCTGGGGGAGGTAGCGTGGTCTTCCTCTCTCTCACTGACCCTCCACCTTTCCAAGCATGATGTCCTTTTCCGAGGACTGGACTCTCCTAACAACATGCCCGATATATCTGAGATGAAGTTTCACCATCTTTGCCTCTAAAGAGCACTGGTTGCACTTTCTCCAAGAATTACCTGGTTGTTCTTGTGGTAAATGTTTTATTATATTTTTTTCTACCATTAAATAATACAATTAAGACTAAATATGAGGATTAACCCAGAGGGGACATCATCATTCTTCAGAATCCAATAACAACTATCTGGTTAACACTTCATACTCCTACCTCCCAAAACAAACCAACCAACCACCAAAAATCGAGTGGGCTCATCGAAACCACTGGAGTAGCTTTATGTCTTCAATTAATCTTTATTTTCCTTTGAGCACAAGCACATAAGACACTGGGCTTGGGCCCTTCACTTTAAATAGCAGTAAATTCCACATCTTTCAAGAAGCTAGTTCTCTAATGGAGGCAGGTGACGGCTATTTTCCATCAGTGTTCATGAATACTGATGTGGCGGAGAAGCCCCTTAGGGCACAACCCTGAACCAAAACATTAATAAATGCCCTCCATTGTGAGCACGCGGGTTCACGAAGTTCCACAACTGGAATTTTTAAGTACCCTTTTCTCCTTCAAGGGAGCTTTACTATTGTATTATTTTAAATTTAGCAATCTTCCTTCACAAACACGCTGTGCAATTAAATCTCACAAGGTAACAAGCTCCGGAGCTGTGCGCACCCTAGTTGGTACCTCCTCATTTGAATAATAATTGCTGCCATTCATTTTATAAGCGTTCCTGTACCTTAGATGCCTCGAAGGGCAGTTTTGCAGCACTAGGGAAAATTACATGGCTGACTAAAAACACACATGACATTTAAACAATATGAACAGAAAAACCAGTCAAGTCAGATTTTTTTTGTCATGTGTCACTACTGCTCAATGGAAATTCACTTTGTCCTTCTCCCTCTCCACACTTCACATGAATGTTTTAAAAACAAAATTCAACCTTCTGAAAAAAGAATGTAAGTGCCACAGAAGGAACAAATGCTCTTTTGAAACACACACACACACAGTAACAGGAAGTAGAACAGGGAACTTAATGTTGCAGAAAAGCATCCTGTGTAACTGAGAGGTCGACTGCAGTTTCCTCATGTACACAGACAGGACTTCAAATAGACCCTGGGTGGGAGAATGCAGCACAATGGTCAATATCATGAGCTTCTCAAACAAGACAAAGGACTATGTAACTGTATTAACTTAGTAGATTTAATGGCAATTACATAAGGAAAGTTTAAGTATAGTAGGTTTAAGGACAATAATATGTTGCTACATGTTATCAACATGTTATCAGCAGTCAAGAAATCAAAAGACATTTTACAGTGGGAAAATCAGCTGTCACGACTCTCCAAAGTGCTAAAGAGCAATGATGCTCAAAAAACCTAAGGGGCATGTTGAAAGAGTGTTAAAAAAATGAAGGGATCTCTGGTGGCCTAGTGGTAAGAATTTGCACTATGATCCCAAAGGCATATGGTTCAAATCCACTAGCTGCTCTGAGGGACGACAGGCAATCTCCACCTGTGAAAAACCCACTGGAGGGTCAGCTGTGGGTCAGTTTCAATTTGACACACAACAACAATTAAGGGCCACCTGATCCAAGCCATGGTCTATTCAATTATTTCCTATGCATCTTTTTTTTTTTTAATTTTTTTTTTTTATTATTTTGTGTGCGTGTACCGTCAAATCAGATATGACTGGTACAGGAGGATATTGCGCCTCCTTCTCCGGCAGAGCATCTGGAGGATTCGAACCGAGTTCCTCTGGGATTGCAGTGTTCCTATGCATCTTAACGTTGAACAATGACTAAAGATGACAGAAGAATCAATGCCTTTGAGCTGTGGTTTGAAGAAGAATACTGACTATCTTATGGACTGCCAAACAAAAAAGCAAATGTGTCTTGGACAAAGTGTGACCAGGGTGTTCCTTAGAGGTAACGATTGTGAAGCTTTGCCTCACATACTGTGAATGTTGTTAGGAGAGCCTGTTGTTGTTGTTGTCATGTGCAGTCAAGTTGCACAACCCTATGTACAACAGTCCTAAACTCTGCTCTGTCCTGTGCCAATTGCACCATCTCTGACACACCCATCCCGATTACCCCAGTCACTGAATCAATCCACCTCCTAGAGGGCCTTCCCCTCCTGCACTGACCCTCTCCAAGGACTGGCCACTCCTTGCAACATGCCCAAAGTATGTGAGACGAAGCTCAGAGCCTAGTCTTTGGGAAAAGATCTCATGCTTGGATAGGTGGATGGTCACAGTAAGAGAAGAAGACCTTCAACAAGACGGACTGACAGAGTGATGTAGCAATGGGCTCAAGTGTATCAGAGACGATAAGGATGGCACAGGATAGGGCAAGGTTCAGATCCCTTGTTCATAGGCTCACTATGAGTCACTGTCCACGTATAGGCACATAACAATAACAACATTGCTGCAAGGTGCCATCCAGCTGACTCTGACTCACAGAACCCTGTGGGTAACAGAGTATAACCATGCCTAATCCTGTGCCACTCTCACATAGACACATCCATAGACAAAGCAAAAACTATAAAGACTACATTTAAAATATTAAGTGTTAGTTGGATATAGAAATATGGACTTAGAAATGGGTATAGAAAAATGATCAATGTACAGAAAAGTAATGTTTCTAGCATTCTGCAAAGAGAAATGACATATATTAGTTCCATAATTAAAAACATAATTAGGTATATTTTGTTGTGTATGGTCGAGTTGGAACCGACCCATAGGTGACCCTCTGGTGGATTTTCAGAGGCAGTTAAATCACATGGGAGGAGACTGCCCATCCTTCTCCCATAGAGCAGCTGGTGGATTTGAACCAAGTGCCTCAGGATTGTAGCGCCACTTCTTGCCATTAGGCGACCAGTACTCCCCAGGAATGTTTTATTCAAAGAAAACTGGATTATTGCGCCATAGTAATTAACTATAGACAATGTGGAGAGAGAAAACAGTAATTTTAAAAGGTCTAGGGGAGCTCTGGTGGCCTAGTGGCAAGGAGCTGCAACTACAATCCCAGAGGCACACGGTTCGAATCCACCAGATGCTCTGCCGGGAAAAGGAGGGACAATCTCCTCTTGTACCAGTCAGATCTGATTTGACGGTACACTCACACAAAAATTTAAAAAAAAAAACACAACAAAAAACCAACAACAGTAATTTTAAAAGGTCTGAAGCCTACAGGTTCATACAGAAGGCTGTATGAAAGGTTGATTCAGGAAGCCCTGCCTACAGGTGAAAAGGGTTGAAAATCAGTTACACAAGGGCATTTCTAGCAAATTTTCTCTCTGCTTTCCTAGAAAATCATCATGTATTAGAAATCCACTCTGCGCATGCAAGGAGTTCTCATGGTACAGTGGTTAAAGAACCTGGTTGTAAGTGAAATGTCAGTGGTTTAAACGTACCAGCTACTCCTTGAAAAAGATGTGGTACTCTACTTCCATAAAGATTACAGCCTTGGAAACCTTCGGGGACAGTTCTACTCTGTTCTATAAGGTTCCTATAAGATTAAATTAACTCAACAGCAGTGAAATCCGGGCTTATAGTGATGGGGTTGAGGAGAGGAGCAAATAGCAAGACATAGGACACAGTTAACTGTACACCAGACACTTCACTATGCTAAGCCTCTGACACATTCTCAGTCAACCCTCATCACAACCTGTAAGGAATGTACAATGTCCTTATTGTAGAGATATAGAAATAAGGTCTATAGTATTAAAGGCAATGGATGATTAGAACAGTGCATTGACAGAGAACTGCCAGAAATATAAGCTGGATTGAGAAGAGACTGGCACTAGGGAGTTCACTGCCAATGTCAGGTGAATCTTGGCTGAAAGTAGAGAGTACCAGAAGGATGTCTATTTATGTTTTATTTGCTATACAAAGGCATCTGACAAATTGTGGCTAACACTGGGAAGAAAAGAAATCCTGCAACATTTGATTGTGCTCATGTGAGACCTAGATCTAGACCAGGAAGCTGTTGTCAGACAGAGCAAGGAAATATTGCAATGTTCAAAATCAAGAAAGGAGGACATCAGGGACGTATCCTTTCTCCACACCCTTTCAATCTATATTTGAGGAATGTGGCAGCAGGATTGGAGGAAGATTCATCAACAACTTGTGTTTAACAGATGACACAATCTTGCTTCCCGAAACTAAGGAGTTCTTGAAGCATTTGCTGCAGAAGATCAAGGACTGAAGTTTTCAATATGGATTGTACCTCAACATAAAAATAAGATTCTCACCACGGGGCCATTTGGCAGCACCGTAACATATGGAGAAAAAGAATAAGGTTGTTAACAATTTTATCTTGCTTGGATCTACAATCAACACTCTTGGCACCAGCAGTCAGGAAAAGGAAAGAGGAGTTGCTTTAGGAAAGTCTGCTGTGTCAGAGACCTCGCCAGAGGTCCAGATGTCCGTCTAGAGATTAAGATGCGCCTGATCCAGGCCACAGTCTTCTCCACTGCCTGCTATGCATCTGAGAATTGAAAAATGATTATAAGTATAAAAATAATCACAAGGATAACAGAAGAATTGATGTCTTTGAGCTGTGGTGTTGGTGAAGAATACAGAACATACCACGGACTGTCAAGAGAACAGATTTGTCTTGGAGAGGGTGAAATCAGGTTGTTCCCTGGAGGCAAGTATTTTGAAACTCCAATCTCACATACTTTGGGCATATTGTCAGGAGGGACAAGCCTATGCTTGGGAGGATAGTGGGTCAGCACAGATGAGGAAGACTCTGGATAAAATGGATTGACACAGTGACGGTGACAATGGGAGCAGGAGTGTCAGAGATGATGTTGGCTCAGGATAGGGCAAAGCTATTTATTATTCACAGGGTCACAATGAGTCATAGTTGACTCAACAACATACAACAGTAACAACTTGAAATCATACTGCTAAAAAGTGACCAAAGTCACACTGGAATGTACTCTAAAGGGTATACTTTCTAAATTAGAGGAAGAGATTAATTCTAGTGGATAAGATCAATTTTTTTATATTTTGGGATTTGAGGAGGCTAGGGAGATGAACTGAAACTAAGAACATTAGAAATCACCTCAAATGAATGGAAATCCAAAGTCTCTGTAAACTTTCATTAAAATTATTTAAAAAAAAAGAGAAGTAACTCAAGCAAGTTGTCTGACTTTGGATTTTGTAGACTCTATTTTAGGTTCTGAGTTTCTCCCTCAAACAGAAGAACCCTGATACTGAAAATCTGTGATCAATACTAAGAACTTCAAATCCCCACTATCAAAACAAGGGAAGCAGGAGTGGCATCCCCTTCCTAAACAACATGCCTCTGGGAACTCTATGAACTTTGATAAATGACAGTGGTCATGGAAAGGTTTCAGGCCTTTTGTTCATAGGGATGCTATGAATCATGCTCACTCAACAGCAATCACCACCACCAACAACATCAAAACAAGAAGTTACTTATCAAAGTATCTGAAGACTATCCAAGAAATCAAATAAGCATTCCTGACCCTCTTCTCTTAGCTGAAGAGATGGTCAACACTGAGAGAAAGTATGTGGAAGGAAACGTCCATTTGACAGTATTCTCACCTCCTGTGAAGAGTGTGATGCTTCTCAACTTCTCAACAGCTCCCCTCTTTGCCCTTATTTCCTGTCACACTAAACATCTCCAAGAGCTTTAAGGGATTTGCAATACACCAAAACCAAAATAATTTTTTTTTTCCCAGTCTAGAAATTGTTGACATACAAGTCTAGCAAGATCCCAGTCAAAAGGTTGCCTTATTGCCAAACAAACTCTTAAGAATTCACATTGATCCCAAATGAAATTGTTGTAGAGTCTCAAGGTCAACGTGAGAATTAGGAAAACCACTCTCACACCTCAGAATAAACCATGATGGATAACAGTAGGATAACGCAAAGTTTCAGACATTACAGAAGTGCAATGAAAAATGTTCCCAACACTCCCAACACTCAAAAGGCCTGAGGTCATCAACATCAGACAAGCACATTCACGGGCTAGTTATAAATAGATATTATTTCATGATTCAGTGTATTGTGACACACAGAATGAGCCTAAATAAACACTGCCAGAAAGTACCTCTCTATTCCCAGTTTACTCTTCAAATTATTAAAATGTGTATGACAAAAATAAACCTTTAACATTATTTGATCATTAATTTGGAAATGAACAAAAACGATGATAGGATTTAGTTATGGCATTCATAAAGGAACTAAAAACTTTAAGATGAGAGTTGGGGAAATGGAGTTAAATTATATCTTTATAAAGCTATCATATTTTTGTATTAAATATGTCAAAGTACCTTGATGTATTTGATGAATGTGTTTTGGAAGCCAATCGTGAGTTCTGCTGCCACATGGCTTGTACTGATTCTAAAGAATGCCAGGATCATTCAACATATAAATTCATATGAAAGAGTACAGTATTAACACACTTCTGAGAATTCCAGAGGGATGCTTGTCTCAAAGTTGATATATTCCATAAGGAAATGGAAATGTATTTTTAAATTTATATATAACTAAGGGTCTCAACAACATGATAAATTACCTTAATTATAAATTACCTTCTTTGTGTCCTTACGTCCAATATGAAAGTAAGGTAGAAGAAACCAAGGAGCATTTACAAATGATATCTATTACTTGGATAAAAATTTGGTTCAATAAAAGGTGAACATATTTTCTTTCTTAAACTCTTGTAGTATTTGTTAGCAGTACTACTCATTTGCCAGGTGCATTATTTATTCCCAACTAAACTATAAACTCTTCCATGTCTAAAGGAGCTCCTTGTATTAGGGTCTCATCCTAACTGATGAGGAGGAGGTAAATAAGCTTTTACAATAAGCTAGCAATGAAACAGGTATCAGAAAAACAGTTCCCCAAATTATAAACCTACAATTGTATGGATTGAATTGTACCCCCTAAAATTGCAATTGTCAGCTTGGCTGGGCCATGATTCTCAGTACTGTGACACTGTCCTCCATGTTTTTATCCAATGTAATCCTACAGCTGTTATGTACTGAACTGTGCCCCTAAAAAACACATCAACTTGGCTGGGCTATGATTCCATGACTCCCAGTATTTCCTGACTGTCCTCCCCTTTGTGTTTTGAAGTCGTTATCCTCCACTTGACGTGCTGTAAATCCAAACCTCTATTTAATGAGGGAGCTCTGTTGATGCAGCCTGTGGCCAGATGACTGCCAACCCAAAGGCTGCATGGCTCCAGTTGTTTGGATCCATCAGCCACTCCAGGGAAAAAAGACAGGCAGTCTCCCCACTACTGCAGTTTACTGTTTTCTGAAACAGAGGGGAGTGTTGCTGTGAGTTAGAACCCATTGGATGGGAATGAGCTTAATAAGCTAATAAAGTGGGTTTGGGATTGGGGGGGGATTCATATCACAGTCTTTGTTAATCAAATT
>NW_006399997.1:819400-835094 GCF_000299155.1 Elephantulus edwardii | reverse complement strand
CTACTTGTGCTAATTTTGTTACTGCAGCACTAGCTAGCTACAATATTGAAGACTTTCATAGTAGTTAAAATGGTCAAGGGACTATAGCTTCAAGCTATAAAGCAAGATCACATGGATGAATAGAAATAATGTGGATGGACATGGCCCAACATGGATGGGCATGGCCTACTAATATAATGAATATAATGTAAATGACAGGTTACTTTCCTTAAACAAAGTCAAAAGAAACACTGGCTTTTTGTTTGGGCTTTTTTAAAAAAATAGTAAGTTACTGAAGACTCAGGTTAACATGGGGGCAAAAGGATACTACTCATCTTCTGAAGCTTTTCTTCATCTTACATACATCGGACATATACTTAGGAGGAGGTAGTCCTTGGTAAGAGACATCATGCTTAGAAAGGTGGAGGGTCAGCATGAGAGAGGAAGAATCTTAACAACATGGACTGACACAGTGTGACTCTAATGGACTCGAGTATATCACACATAAAGAGGATGGCACAGAACAGGGCAGGGTTCTGATTTGTTGTTCAGAGGGGTGCTAGGAGGCATAGTTGGCTCTCAAAAGCAAATAACCACAACAACAACTCATACTTCTGGCTGAGGGAAACAATGCCTTTTCTTTTTCCACTTTCAGAAAAAATTATTAGTTCAGGCCAATGCCTAAAAATGTTACATCTTAGGAGTCTTGATTAAAACTATACTCTAAAAAATTTAAAAGTCATAAATAAAGGCAGAAGATGCATTAAGGAAGCTGATAAAATGCTAATACATATGGAAGCCAATTAAATTAAAAACTTTCATTTGCAGTGATAGTACCACTTGGCCAATTGTTAGCACCAGGATAGATGGAGAAGAGATTGAGACTTAACAATTTCAGCTTGCATAGCTCCACAATTAACACCCTGGGCACTAGCAGTCAGGAAATCAAAAGACAAGCTATATTAGGGAACTGCTGTCAGGGACCTCTACAGAGTGCTAAAGAGTAATTATGTCAGTCTAGAAACAAAGGTGTACCTGATCCAGGCCATGGTCTTCACAATTACTTTTTATGAATCACAAAGCTGGACAATAAATAAGGATTACAAAAGGATTATTAATGCCTTTGAGTTATGGTGCTGGAGAAGTGTATCAAATATACCATGGACTGCCAAGAAAACAGGTCTGTCCTTGGAGAGGGTGAAGCCAAGTTGTTCCTTTGAGCCAAGGATTTTGAAGCTCCATCTGACATTCTTTGGGCATACTGCCAGGAGGGAACTGTCCTTGGAAAAGGATATCACGCTTGAAAGGGTGGAAGGATAACACAAGAGAGGAAGACCCAGGATGAGATGGATTGACACTGTAACTGGGATAATGGGAATAGGTGTGTCTGAGACAGTGAGACCAGCTCAGGGCAGGGCAAGGTTAAGATCTATGATGAGTCACTATGATTTGCAGTCAGCTTGTTGTTGCACACAACAACAACAGTGTAGTAAAGTCCATTCACACCTAAGAGTAGAAGAATTCCTTGCACACAAAACACACTCAGCAAAGTCATTAATTTGCTGAAATCTGGAGGATAACTACTTGGCCAACTGACTGGAAGAGATCCATATTTATTCCCATTCAAAAAAAAAAAAAAAGATGATCTGACAGAGTGTGGAAATTACCAAACAATATCACTAATATCACACACTAGAAAAATCCTGCTGAAGATTATCCAGGAAAGACTTGAATATTATTGACAGAGAACTACCAGAAATACAAGCTGGGTTTAGAAGAGATCATGGCACTAGGGATATTATTGCCAACGTCAGATGGATCTTGGCAGAAAGCAGAAAGTACCAGAAGAATGTCTATCTGTGTATCATTGACTATGCAAAGGCTTCTGACTGTATTCATCACAATAAATTGTGGCTAACCTTAAGGAAAATGGGAATCTCCGAACATTTGATTGTGCTTATACAAAACCTATACTTGGACCAAGAAGCAGTCCTCAGAACAGAGCAAGGAAACACTGCATGGTTCAAAATCAGGAAAGGAGTGCATCAGGGATGCATCCTGTCCCCATACCTTTTTAATATGTATGCAGAGCAGATCATTAGGAAGGCAGGACTTTATGAGGGGGGTGTGTGGCATCAGGATTGGAGGAAGAGTTATTAACAGCCTACAATATGCAGATGACACAACCTTGCTTGCTGAAACTAAAGAAAACCTGAAGCACTTGCTGCAAAAGGTCAAGGACTGTTGTCTTTCATATGATTGAAGCTCAATATCAAAAGACAAAAGATTCTCACCATTGGGCCACTGAGTCACTTGGAAGCACCATAATCAATGGAGAAAAGACTGAGGTTGTTAGGCATTACAGCTTGCTCAGATCCACAATCAACACTCTTAATACCAGCAGTCAGGAAATCAAAAGACAAACTGCATTGGGAAAATCTGCTGTCATGGACCTCTCCAGAATGCTGAAGAGCAACGATGTCAGTCTAGATTCAAAGGTGTCCCTAATATAGGCCATGGTCTTCTCAATGACTTGTTATGCTTCAGAGAGTTGGACAATGACTAAAGATGATAGAAGAAGAATAAATGCCATTGAGCTATGGTGCTGGAGAAAAGTCTTGAATATACCATGGACTGCCAAAAAACCAAACCTGTCTATCTTGGAGAGGGTGAAACCAAGTCTCTTCTTGGAGGCTAAGATTTTGAATCTTTGTCTCACTTGCTTTGGGCACATGGCCAGGAGAGATCAGTCCTTGGAGAAGGACATCATGCTAAGATGTGCGGATGGACAGTGCAGGAGAGGGAAGACCCTGGATGAGATGGATTGATACAGTAACTGGGGCAATGGGGGTTGTCGTGTCAGAATTAGTAAGACTGGCTCAGAACAGGGAAGGGTTCAGAGCTATTGCACATAGAGTCGTTATGCATCACAAGTGACTCAATGGCACATAACAACAATAACATACTATGAAAGGTAGGAGTGGCATCCACTTCCGAAACAACATGCCTCCGGAAACCCTATGAACTTTGATAAATGTTGATACTTGTAGAGGGGCTTCAAGCCTTTTGTTCATAGTGTTGCTATGAGTTATGCTTGACTTGAAGGCAACCAAAAAAAAACAACAATGAATGAATAATTAGATTTATCATCCTACTTTTCATTCTCCTTTTTAACGAAACTAAACTATGAGCCCTTATACCTTTCTATAGATACTTTCTATGAAAAGAAAGATGACTAGTATTTAAAACAATTTCTTATTTTAAAGCTTATGATTCTCTCCTAATTATATCAAGGAAACAAGAGCACTTGGGCTGCTCTAGCAAATGCTAAGGGATTTTTTCCTTATAATTTAAAGTGATAGCCCATACAGAGCATCAGAACAGCATATGGCCACATTTATGCCATCATCTGAGGAGAATTCCATTTCATAAAAAAATGCAAATTTAACTACTTAGTGCATCAATTCATGCCAACAGTGCTCTCAAGAGAACCACCAGAGACTCCCCACATGAAATCAATGTGCACACATCCATTTAACTTTTATCACTGGTTCACTAAGTAAATATCATGCTATAGACCACTTCGGTATTCATTATTCACAGGCAAACAGCAAGTGTGAGAATCAGGCCAGCAGTGTCAGGTCATTAACAAATCAATCGATAATGCTCCTCTGCTTTAGTCTGTCACAGGAGGGCAAAGATGTACAACATCTGGAGTGGTAACCTGCAGCCTCTGTGTGGTCTGCTTACAACGGAGCACTCCACATTTACACTGGCTCTAAAACAACCTCCCAAGGAAACCTTGCATTAGATTATATCTTCCAGCACTTTAACAAGGTCTGAAACACAGCTGCCCTTTGACACAATTCCTTATACACCAAATAGCTGAGGTGCCAATGTGCTGAGAAACAAAACTCTTTTCTTCCCTCACAGTGTCTAAACAGAGGCATAACTTATAAATCTGAGTGCCTGACATGATGAGAAACAAGCTGCTGGATCCTCATAACCCTTTCTATCTTTCGAAAGCCAAATTTCTAGAATTTTATGGGGACTATGTGTATTCCAAGTAGTTAATCCACTCAGAAGCCACCAAGTGTGGTCCCTGTTTTCACTAAAAAAGTTCACTTTTTGTTCTTCCAAGGGTTATTCCTATTTAGTATCATATTGATGGCACCAAACCCAGAAGAGTATCATCCTGTGGACAGTAATTTTAGAACAAGAGCTGGTCCAGCCTCAATACGTCACCCTGTATCTGTGATCACTCGTTGCTCTAGTTCACCCAGAGACTGAAACAAAGAAAAGGAAGTTCAGTCACTGGGATAAACTTCAGCTTCATAACTACTTCCTTAATCTGCACATAAAACCCACTGCCATAAAGCGTCAGCAGTGACTACAATGGACCTCAAAAACTGTCGTCTACTATTCCCCTCAACATTTCCAAAAGTCAGCACAAGACTCAAATCGAAGTGATACAAACTATGCTACTAATTTTGAAAACTGAAGGCATTCTCAAGGCATAATAGATGAACTGTTTTTCCCACTATCAGTAAGGGACAAAGAGACCCTGTGAATTGTTGGGGCAAGCAAACCTATTGTCAGTGTAGACATTAACATTAGCATATTCACATCCCTGCTGGAAGCAAGGTCATGCTGGGTTTCAAATGAACCTACAACTGTGCTTACTTATCCTCCTCTCTGACTGTCTGGATAGAAGGTTTAATTAATACTTTACACCAGAAAACACACACAAAATAATTTTATCCAGAGGAAAAGTCCAAACATAAATACTCTTCCTGTGAATGGTAATTTTATGAACATATTTCCTTTCTCTTCAAACTTTATTCCCTCCTTTTCTCAACTAATGAATATATTGTTGTCAGGTGCCACTGAGTTGAGAATGACCAATAGCAACCCTGTGAACAACAGACCTGAGCCCAGTCCTGTCCTGTGCCTTCCTCATCCTTCCTGACACACTGGAGCTCATTGTGGCAGTCACTCTATCAATCCACCTGGTTGAGGGTCTTCCTCTCCTTTGCCAACCCTCTGCCTCTCTGAGCATCATGAGTCCACAAAATGACTCCCAAAGAATGTAAGAAATTCTGCTACAGATTTAGTGTCACTCTTCCTCCCCTCACTCTGAGAAACACTTGGGCAGCATTTTCTCTCCTCTCTTCATAGATGGTCAGGGCACACTTCCATGCTAGAGCACAGATTAAAACAGGTCTAATCAACCTGTAAGCTATACTGTTACTTCCCCTTTATTCCCACATTTTTGTTTTTATCAGGCTAACAGCTAAGGGCACACCCAGCCAGGAAGCTAGAAATGGGTTGCAACACTTGTGGTCTGCCCAACCCCCAAGGGCCCAACCAAAAGCACTTCCCACTTCCCACTCTGCCCCAGTCCTTACCCTGCCCAAGACGTTGTCCTGAAGAAGCGTCCCTTGCAGCACTGGGGCCACCTCCTCTAAGCTCAGCATGTGGCAAAGGTCGGTGAGCTCCTCCTGGCCCAGGGTGCCAGTGCCCGTGGTGTCAAAACTGTCAAACAGCTCCCTGAGTCGGGCCTCATGCTCGTCCTGCTCCACCTCATCCATCCCATAGCCCACAGCGCGCACCTGTGCAAAGTGGGAAACAAGGACAGGTTGTAGCGAACCAGTCTCCTGGCAGCCACCTCTTGGCACACTCACCCCTCCTTCTGTGCCTTGCCAACCCTTTGTGAGTGCTCTATGTGTCCAGGTCCTCGAGCTGATTCATCAGGACCTTCAGAAAGCCAGCCCGAGAAGGAGCAGTGCCCACCCCATTAAGTCCACTGTCTACCCCTCGTGGGCCCAGGCTTGCCAGCGGAGCACCCCACATACACTCACACCAGATGCACAATCCACAAGGTCACTCCACAAGTGGTGGCCAGGTTGAGAGAGGCAATGAGATACTGGTTCTTTCTAGACAGAAAAGACCCTCTCTGGCTGCCTAGCCCTCAAAGGCCAGTCTTTAAAATTCAGATCGTTTTTTCTCAGCTCAGCTGGGCCAGGCCTTAAAGTGAAGAGTCATTTCCGACCTGCAGACCATTCAAATGAAGTAACTGCCAGTAGGCTGGATACCTGTGTTTCACTCCATTCAAGTCAGCGAGCTCCAGATAGCCTGCCCTGAAGTCACAAACTACAGGAGTGCATGTGTGTGTTCCTCCTCTTCCTAGATGCCCCTCACAGCAGTCGCAAGGAGAAGCTGCAGCCCCGCCCTGATACAAAACCACCTCCTTGTTTACAGAGACAGCATTTTAACCCGAGTTCCTCACAAAGCAACTCAATTAGCTCTGTTGGAGCAATTACATGAGGTGTGACAGGTAGAGTATTCCCACAAGCTTTCATTACTCCCAGCGAGTCTTAGGTAATGCTCAGTTGCCTAGAGAAAAAGGAAAACACTACTTCAAACTTCCAGACACTGCAGCCAGAATGAACCAGAGATCAGCTAACCTGGAATTGCCGAGCAACACAAGGAACCTCCTTTAGGTAGACCATCTCAGCCTTTCACACCTGGTTATTCTAACTTCCATCATCCTGCCCTACCCCAACTCCAATCCTGCTATTTGGCTATCTTCCCTGGGATCAATAACAATACATGGTCATCCATAACTCTTAGAATCACTTTGTCTCAAAGTCTACGTCATAAAATTCCAGGTGGTTCATGTTTTGGTTTTGTTTTTAAAATGAAATTGGGGTTTTCCTCTTGTTTTATTTATTTATTTTTTTTTTTAATTATACTTTTGGAGAAAGCTTGTAAGTTCACGTCTGAGATAAATCTCACCATGATGCAAGGGGTGCCAAACAGAATATATACACTGGAGAGGGGGACTTAGTCACTTGACACAAGGCTGTCAGAACCAGCCCCTGAATTTATAAAAGGCAGTATCTTTAACTAAACCAAGGACTGGGTCAGAAAACTCTACAATTTAGAAATGATGCTTCCTGGAGCACATATGACAACACTGTTATGATATTAAGCAGAGCCAGAACTGAAAAATTTTCTATAGCAAAACTGCCCTCAATAGCATTTTTCCTCTTGTGAGTAACTGTTCATAATATGCCAAGTCAGAACAGAATTATAGCTTTCCCAAAGTCTTCAGCAAAATGAGGTGGATACAGAGTGGATCAGTCCATACAGATCTGCCATGTGGCTCAACTTCTGACAGAGACAGAATTAAAGGAGGGGAGTGACACAGTTCTGGTGCCAGGCTCTTCATCTTGAACTTTTCTCTAATTATCTTGCTTTTCCATTATTGTTGTTATGTGCTATCCAGTTGATTATAAATCAGAGTGACCTTATGAAGAACAGCTCTGAACTTTGCCCTATGCTGTCCCGCAATCTCCTCGTAAACTGTCATGCTCGATCCCAGGGGGACCATGTCGTATAGTCACTGTGTCAACCCATCTTATTGAGGCTCCTCTTCTTTCACACCAACCCTCCTTTCCCCAGCACAACGTCTTTTTTCAAGAACTGCCCCCCACCCCCCAACAGGCCCAAAACATAGGAGACAAAGTTTTGCCATCCTTGCCTCTAAGGAGCCATCTGGCTGCACCTCCTTCAAGGTAGAACGATTTGTTCTTTTTCAGGTTGTGGGATAGTAATACTCTCTCCATCACCACAACTCAAAGGCATTGCCTCTTCTTATTAGTAAGCTCTGGCTGTCTTCCCAGGGTTGATCTGCAAGGTTAACTAATCAGCATGTAAATGTTTTCAAAGTATGTTGACTGTGCTATATAAACATCAAAGCATCAGAAAAGAAACACCAAGGTGTTACGCCACCACACAGAGGTAGGAATTTAGACAAGGCCAGGGTTAAGCTAATGAGATACAGTAAATCATCAACCAGCATCCACTGAGACTCTTAAGATGTGTGGATGACCAGTGTTGCTATAGTGCTCAGATTCGCTTACCACTGTCCCTGAACTGTATAATCCGATCCGCTTCAGCAAAGCCAGAATATTCTACTTCTGCTTGATTTTGCATATTTTTGTAAATGCAAAAGTGAAAGCCTTTTAACACTTGCCTTTTTCTAAATTATTTTCAAGGAGCTTATGCCCCCTGCCCCCAATCTGGACCAATGAAAGATGGTGATAACATTCACAATGTACTGAGATGTTCTGATCATATCCACTGCTTTGAATTTATTAAGCCATCATGCTCCCCTCTTTAGAAGGTCACTGGATGCCTGTTCAATCAAAGCTCTTTCATTTTCTAGCAGCTTTCCTTTTTTATCTCTTTGTTTCGTCTCTCTTCTCCCTAGGATGCTGTGCTTAGGAAAACATTCTTTTGACTCGAGGGGGAAAAACTCCCACCTCTGCAAAACAAATGTGCAGACTAAAACATCCAGAAGATGTTACACATGGTGACACGTTGTCAACCCTCATCTGGCACTGAAACAACTTTTACTGGTTAAGAGTGGCCTCAAATAATTGCATGTGCAAGAATTTTTTCCCCCTCTACTTGCTGGAAATTTCTTTTAAAACAAGGTCTATATCTTCTATTTATTTTCTACTTCCCCACAAAATGCATAGAACATTCTGCTTTTCATACCAGGTGTTCAGTAAACATACTCACTTAGCTAAACATACATATGGTTAGCCATGAGATGAAGCTTACCTGAATGACAACTATAGAAAAGAACATGTGAAAAATTTAAAATGCTCGTTTCTTACACACACGTCTCCTCTTCCTACATGTAGCCCTTTTTCCAAAGAAGCATTTTCAATAGAAAACAAAATCAAGCAGAAGTAGAAATTCAGCATCAACCACCAAACTGTACTCTGCAGAGCTGTCAGAAGTTTAATTAGAACAGATCTACCTTAGAAACAAAGCAGTTGTGGCACACCATAAAATGTCAAGAAAGGGCAGGAAATGTTTTATGTATTAAAAAAAGAATATATTCCACAGTGATAATAGCAGCAAATAATGTTTGGTGCTTCCTAGATATTTAAAAGAAAAATAATAATAAATTTAATGTCAGACAAAAGCAATAAGATAGAAATGGTTTTGAGAGGTTAGAAGTGATCTTTTTTAAAAAAAAATTTTAAAGTGCTTTCTATGAGACTGGCCAATCTATGTTAAGTACATATATTATCTAATCCTCCCAATATTTTGAGGTAGGTAATATCACATTCTCGCTTAAAATGTCATTGAAAAGGGATAATAGATGAAAAATTCATGCCTTTGAGCTGTGGTGCTGGAGAAGAACACATCCCATGGACTTCCAAAAGAACAAACAAATATGTTTTGGAGAGGGTGTAGCCAGAGTGCTCTTTGGAGCCAAAGATAATGAGATTTTGCCTCTCATATTTTGGACATGTTGCTAGGAGGGATAGTCCTTAAAGAGGGACATGATGCTTGGATGGGTGGAGGGTCAGCGAAGGAGAGGAGGACCCTCAACCAGGTGGTCTGACTACCATGGTGACTACAGAAATGGGCCCTACTGTGTTAGGAAGTGTGAGGATGGCACAGCATGGGACAGGGTTCACATCTGTTGATCATAGGATCTCTATGAGCAGTACCTGACTCCACAGCACCTAACAACAACATTTCAAAGGAAAATTGGGGCTTAGTATAAAGTTAGTGGCAGATCATCTAGGAGTTGGTTCCAACTCAATAGCACTGAGAGCTGTGGTGCTAATGAAAAGGTCAGCAGTTTGAACCCAGCAGTTTCTCTGAGGTAGAAAGTTGGGCCATCTGCCCCAGAAAGATTCACCTTGGAAACCCAGTAGAAGGTCGTTAAGAGTCAGAATCAACTCAGTGGCAGTGAGGTCCCTATGAGATTTGTAAGGAGCTCTGGTGGCCTGGTAGCCTAGTGACAAGAAGTTATGCTGCAATCCAAAAGGCATATAGTTCAATCCATCAGCTTCTTTGCAGGAGAAGGATGGGCAATCTCCTCCCATGCGATTAACTGTCTCTGAAAACCCACTGGAAGGTCAGCTATGGGTCGGTTCTGACTCGACTGTACACAACAACAACAAAGTAGTAACTTGTCCAAGGATGCAGTGCTAACAGATGCACAGCTGAGGTTTGAACTGGCACCTGACTCCAAATAAAAATATTCTCAGGACTTAGCAGACACACACAACCCACAAATACAACCACTGAAATTACATCACGAGTAAATTACTTATATCCATATTTGTGTGTTAACTGGTTTAGCAGTGTCAATTATCAGAAACCACTCTAGAATATTTAAGGTCCTCAAACTCCTCCAAATTGGAATGGAGAGAGCTAGAGGAAGGGCTATCTTCCTGTGTTGATTCTTTCTTACCTATATTTACCTTTTTCCTTCTTTTCTAGATCCATTATTGCAAAGTTATAGCCAGTATCACAGAATCCAATAAAATAAACACAGGTTTACTTATGCTTTACTTGTCTGTAGTGAATTGTCTCACATGTTTTCACTAATTATTACAGCCTCATAAACATGCACAAGTAAGCCCATGCTTATTAGGCAACCTGCCCTGAATACATTCTACAGACAATAGGGATACATACGTAGACTAGGCAGTCTCTTTTTCCTTGTAGAGCTTCGGGACTTAAAAGATGGAGGAAATAAACATCTATAATAATATCATGAAGAATTTCCTATCTTCAACAATGGGTTGTAGTTGTTGTTGTGTATCACTGAGTCAGAACCGACCCATACCTGACCCTCCAGCAGGTTTTCCAAGGCAGCTGAATCACATGGGAGGAGACTGCTCATCCTTCTCCCTCAGAACAGCTGGTGCATTTGAACTGCATGTCTTGCCAATTGCAGTGCAGCTTCTAACCACTTGGCCACCAGAGCTCCCCTTCAATGGGTAGAGCTCATGAATTGATTGTTGTAAATATATACTTACAGATGACTGATCTATGCAGTTCCATACTTTCATACTCAAAGCCTAACCAGCACCCACCAGTGGCAGAAATCGTATTCAGTGATTAAGAAAATTGGAAGTTGAGTTTCCTGTCAAGTCGATATCAACTCCTAGTGACCCTGTATGACAGTAGAGCTACCTACCCTGTGAGGATTCCTAGGCCGTAATCTTGAAATCTTTCCTCACCAGGTACAGTTTGGTGGGTTCAAACTGCTGATCTTTCCGTTAGCAGCCAAGCACGTAATCCCAGGACTCCTTCATGAGTGGTTAAGCACTCTAAATTTCCAAGGACAATGCCGGACACAAGCCCAGGCCTCTCTCCTTACCATCTACCTTCCCAATCAGGCCCAAAGCTTTTGTGACTTCTTTGAATAAAAGGGCAATTTTAGCATCGGCTATACTGTGGAGTTCTCACTATGGGTGGTTAAAAGGAGGCAGATGCCCAGAGCCATCAATCAAAACATTTGTCACCCAATAACCACCCATAATGAGACCTATTTGGGACATTTTCTTTCCAAATAGCTCAAAACAAGGCTGCCAAAATGCTGCAAACCCTGGTGGGCTGTCCATTACTGATCTGAGTCACTGAGCTGCACTCAGCAACCCCAGGCTGATGAAATCACAGTGCCAACGGGGAGTGGAAAAGAAATAGGTCTAGGAACCGCTGGAACAATGAAGTCACCAACATAAGGCCAGTTTGAAGTGGTTCTGTGAACTTCTGAACCCTGCAGAATCACAGATACAGAAAGGAGAATGTAAGAATGGCATCCCAGCCAACGTGGATGTCTGTTCTGGCTAAAGAGAGTGAAAAGGGGACAAAGACTGGCAAGGGAAAGCCAAATAATAAACGAGCACAACGCCAGCACCCCTAACCCAGGCCTTTTATTCTCTCTCCAGATGGTCCAGCAGCTGAACAGTTCCATGGAATGTCTGGATGCCCCTCTCAGTTCCATCACGTTTCTTCCAAAGGCATCATAACAGACACTTTCGAACCTGTGTTCAGACAGAGCTGCTGGGGGTTCCACAGACCAGGCAGTGACCACCAAGGAACTAATGCAGTTATTTTATAAGTGAAGTGATGAAATGAACAAATTCTGGTTTGGCAAAGCTTTTCAGTCACGCCTTTAGCTTTCACCATTTGGCAAGTCACTATCTAATAATGCCAATGAGCAAATAAAAATGTTTAATTTTTCTTCTCTTTTCTGCAAATATGTTAATCTACTGCAAATTTCTAAGCTTACCATTCTGGACTAATTTCTACAAAAAAAGAAATTGTGACAAAAAGAATTAAATTTAGCAAAAGTTTTAAAGAAAAGCCATAGTTTCGTTTACATGTTTAAATAGAAGAACACGTCCGCTAGAAATCACTGGTTTTCAGCAAACTGGTTACTGTCAAAGTGCCTCCTCTCTGCACAGACATAACTTTTAGCTGGATATAAAAAGTATAACAGTATCATAAATCTTTGCATAAAACTGTAACACAAAAGTAAATGACCCCAATACTGGGGGAATCCTATATGAAATAAATTTGAAAGAAAGTAACCACCTTAGCTAACCACACTGTAAAATTTAATCTAAGGCTCTCCTACCAGCAATTATTCTAAAACACAAATACTCTTTGGCATTTCAACAGCCTGTCTGTAAATCCATACTTAAAGTGCAGTAAATCTATGCTTTTCTTAGGCTAATAACTTGGCAGATAACCTAATCAAATAGCAAATTCAAGGTAGCTGAAGGAATAAAACTATTAGTCAAGCATAATAATCTGTAATCAGCTACCAAGTAAACTCACAAAACAAAACAGAATTACATGTTTGTTACATTCTCAAAAGGAAATTCTTCTAACACCTTTTACTTTTAGAGATACATTTACTCAAATTTACTTAGCATACCTGCAACTATGTGTGCATTTCCCTGGAGCGTGAATTAAAATATTTTTTTACTCACTTATAAGCACTATTTTTACAACTTTTATTGGTTAAATAACCATTAGTTTATAAGTGTTCTCTAATCCCCTTCCATCTAAAAACTTTAATGAATGGTCCATCAGTTCCCATGTAAGTTACAATAATGTGCCCTAACTGCAAACATAGTAAGTTCCGCACTGGAACAATCATATAATCTTTTTAAAATTCCATTTTATAAGAGGATAAAATGACCCTTTTGCAAGCTTCACTAAGTCTTGCCATATGTCCTTGTCAACAGATATAAGTTCAATAGTCAAAATTCAAACCACATTACTTACTGACTTAAAAATCAATTGGCACTCATGAAAACAAGCCTACTGAAAAGGCTTTGGACTGTATGAATTATTCTAAAATATTGAGGTTAAACTTACCAATCTTTTATCAGTGTAAGACTGATAAGGTATATGGTCATGACTGTTATAAAACAGAAGTAACATGACTGGTAAAATGTTAGTTTTAAAAGTCACTTGTAGTGATATGTAAAACAATTTATTTGAACAACAATGACTTGTGATAAGAATATTGGCTATTAAGATGGACTGATTTAGAATTAGTGGAACCCTATTCTCCCCCTTTGTGGGAGTTAACATTTTTTAATATTAAAGATATTACTTATAAAAGAAAAAAAGAAGCTCACATCTTTCTGAGCAGGTGCCTATTTAAACAACGGATCTCTCACATTTTAATGTAAGAACTGTGCCTATGATGGCTTCATCTCTGTTGTCTCCTTTTCCTGTGTTAGCAGTACCTGGTTCAATCTCCAGCCCATTGTGGAATATCTATAAACCCTACCCTTTATCTACAATGCTTCCCTTTAAGGAATCCCCAGAGAAAAGGAGAAAATAAACAGATCTGAAAGCAGCTAAGGACGCTGACAACAGCTGAACCTCAACAACAAACTGGCTTTTCAGCTGCCTGTAATGTTACTCTTACATGCAGCCTGTACTGGTACTTTTACATGGAGTCTGGGGATTGTCACAGCCCCGGTATTCTTACAAGCAGCCTGTAATGCTACTAACATGCAGCCTGTATTGGGACTTTTACATGGAGTCTGGGGATTTTTACAGCCCTGGTACTCTTACATGCAGCCTGTAATGGTACTCTAACATGCTGCCTGTAATGTTACTCTTCCATGCTGCCTATAATGCTACTCTTACATGCAGCCTGTAATATTACTCTTACATGCAGCCTGTATTGGTACTTTTACATGCAGTCTGGGGATTTTCACAGGCCCATTCAACTTCACAACCTACCGATATTCCAGGTCAGTCACCAGTATTAAGCTTCCTTAAAGAAGGCTGAGTTAAAACCAGGCTAACACAGGAAGAACATACTTCCAGCAGACTGTCAGGCATCAGGAAACATGTAAACGGGTACAATTTTACATTAAAGAATTCAAGGGAACAGATGGTCTCTGGAGACTGACTCACTGTGCAACGATGATCCTAAAAGGCTACAATGTCAGTCCTAAAAGACCAACTCACTAATCAATGTTCTGACTTAAATTCAGGAGTGCAACCAAGAATTCCCCAACACTAAAGGAGAATCATTCACTTCAGTGAAGGAGATCACTTAACAGTAGCTAAGGTATCTAGAAACATCGCTCACGGTAAGACAGTCTTTTCCCATTTTATCTGCGCCTTAACCAGGTTTGTCAAGGTTGAGTCCAGGAATGCGTCCTTTCCATAGCTCCCCATCTTGGTTTCTTAATTTGACCCAAACCACTTTTAATAGAAACGATTTCTACTAACTGTGCCCTTTTGGAGCCCAACAGTGAGAAACTTGGGGTCCTCCTTCTGCGACTCACTGCACACTCTCATTACTCTGGCCTTTTAGGAAATCGCCAAAAAGTGCCATTTCTGTTCTTGCCCCGCCACACTGCCCTGGAAATTTGTGTCTTCACGTCCTGATCCAACTCTCCCTCTGAAATCTCCACTTTAAGGACTAATCATCTCTCTGCCACTCAGCTAGCACCTTGGAGGTTCCCAGATATGTTTCAGGAGCTTCTCACCCACAAGGTAACAGAACAAACACCCTTTTCTGCTCCCTGTAGGCTCAAGTCTCCTCCTGGACCACGGACAGTGACCTCTTTCAGATCGGGGCCCGGGCCGCAGAAGTGCCCAGCCTGGCCAAAGACAGAGGTGCGGCCGGAAGGGCGGACTCGGCTCCCAGGTCCCTGGCAACCTACGAAGCGTCCCGGACCCGCCTGCCAACGCCACCAGGGAAAGCCTCCTCCAGCAGGCAGCATGCTGTCTGAGTGCCCGCCGCCCTTGCCTACCTTCTGTCGGCCTCTCCGGAGCGCGCACACAGCCGGCCGGCCGCCTCTAGTGCTCTGCAAAGCGGAGGAGGACGCTTTGTTACGGCCCCGAGAGCGGGACAATACTTCGCAGGCAGCGCCACGGTTCCAGGCGGGCGTCCTTCAAAAGGACGCGAATGGAGACCCCGGCGCGCGTCATTTCCATATGTAAGGGGCCAGCTCTTACAAAAGCGCCGCGCTCCCCGGCCGCGGGCTGCTGCGCGCATCCTCCCCACCCCCGCCAGCCCGCTCCCCAGGAACACAACCCCAGCCCCAGGACCGCCCCCTCCCCGCCTCGTCCCCCGGGAGTGCCCCGGCCAGGCCACCGCTTCCTCCCCACAGCCCGGCCCGCGCGGGGACCCCGGAAGGAAAGCATGTGCCTGTCCCCGATTCTGGGTCCCCCACTTCGAGCGCGCAGGGCCTCTCCGACGGCAGGGGGACCAGGGTGAGGCCTCTGTGCGCCCCTCAGAGACACGGTCATGGGCACCCGGGCACCAACAGCTCTCTTACCGCCACCGGGGGCTCAGGCGCCCGGCGCCTCCGCGGGGACCATAACCGCGAGCGCGCTTGGG
>NW_006399997.1:807883-819201 GCF_000299155.1 Elephantulus edwardii | reverse complement strand
GGAGCGCAGGGCGCGGCCCCGGCCACGCCGCATCTTCCCGCCCCGAGGGAGCTCCAGGCCTGCAAACTGCTCAGGTCGCCGGGCTGGGAGGGACTCGGGCCCTGCTTGGAGTGGCCGCTTCTGAGATTTGAACATAGAAATACCAGAACTGGAAGCTAGTTGAGAAAAGGCCTGACCACAAGGTCGCCGGGAGGGGACTGGTGCGTGTACCCCCAGCTGTCACCGCCTATCCACTTTCTTTTCCCCCTAAACACTGCAAATTTTGCGAGTGGAGGGCCTAGCCTTTTCTTTTGCTTTCAGATAACTCTGGGTCTTCAGTAGTTTTAACGGGTTCTAGGAGAAAGGGGCCTCTCGACTTGACACTGAACTCTGGATTGAATGCGTTCCTTCCACCAGGTGTAGATGGGGATCAGCACCTCCCTTTTCTTTCCTCATGGACTTCCACCCATACCTCCACCCCCAGGCCAGCCTTTATCCAACTTTCAGAGCCCCACCACACACGAGGGAAACTCTGGAGTTGGTGGTTTTCTGACCAATGATTGTTCAGTGTTTAGAAGCAGCTCTTGTGGCTTCTTGTGGTTGATTGCTGTTGTGTGCCATCAAGTCAGAACCTACCCACAGCAGACCCTCCAGCAGGTTTTCAGAGGCATAAATCGCAGGTAAGGAAACTGCCCATCCAACTCCTACAGAGCAGCTTTTGGATTCGAACCCTGTACCTTTGGGATTGAAGTGCAGCTTCTTATCACGAGGTCACCAGAATTACACTGCCAACCCAAAGGTACTGTGGTGCAAATCCACCAGGAGAAAGACCGGCAATCTCCTCCTATTCCATTTGTAGCCTCTGAATACCCACTAGAGTCAGCTATGAGTTGGTTCCAACTCAGTGGTACTCCACAACAACAGGCACGCTAGGGAGCTCTGGCGGCCTACTGACAAGGAACTATGCGACCCATCCAAAGGTACTGGTTAGAATCCACCAGCTGCTCAGTGAGCAATCCCCTCCCATCTGATGTACAGCCTCTATATAAGTCAGGTCTGACTCCATGGCAATGACTTTGACTTTTTTTTTTTTTTAAACTTGAGGCTTGTGTTAATGTCAATTTCCTGGTTTGGTTCATAATGATCATATGCCATTGTTAGGTGCAGTAGAGTTGAACACTACTCATGGAGAAGAGGTGGAAGCTTTACCCTACCCTGTGCCATCCTCACAGCCTGTACAGAGATAGAACTCCCCCATACGGTGTCCTGGGCTGAAATCTGTAAAGGACAGAGCACGAGGTCTTTTCTACCCTGTGTGGTGTTGGTGGGTTCAGTCTGCTGACCTGCAGGTTGACAGCTGAACTTTTAACCATTGCAGGATCAGGACTCCTTTCTGGTTGCGGTGATATAGTAGGACGGTCAAGATGGAACCATCGAGAAGAATAGAATCGAGTGAAAGGTATAAGTTCTCCTCTCTCTATTCAGTCTATTTAGTCTCTGTTTACAAATTCAGGTAAATCTACAGTGACCTCAAAATGAAAAGGCATTTGAAAAATCAATCTTTTAAAACTCAGAATCTCTTTCTTCAGTATAATATGCCTTAAGAATAAGAAAAAGGAGGGGTTTACAAACCTCCCTTCCTCTTCACTTTTTGTAAAAATCGGACAATATGTAAAGAAGACTAAAGGAGAATTGATGGTTTTGAATTGTAGTGTTGATGAAGAACATTGAAAATACCATGGCAGTAAATTTCAAGTTAGATTTAGCTGCATGTAATGAGTGGCACCAACACGAAACAAAACCGTGTTAGAATATGAGCCGGAGTCTGAGTAGATCTAATAAAAGTCTTTTGTTATAATGTGCCCTTGTGCTGGAAACAACTCAGAACTGTCCCTCTAGCCTATAAATTTTAGGCTGTAAATCAAATGGTAGGAGATTGACCTCTGAGATTTCGCCCGCGGAACAGATATATTGGAAATGCCTGCCTCTGGGTTAGCAGCACAACTCCTTGCAATTAGAGTTCCCTGACAATTTCCTTATTGTTAAAAATAACCTGGGATACAGAAAGGGTTGGTGCCTTGCTCAACTGCACACCTAGATGAATCAGGCTCTTCCTCACGTTCTTCTGAGGGTCCAAAGTTGACACAAGTAGCTGCCTCAGAATAAGACACAGTGTTTCAAAACACTGAGTCACACATATAAACCTTCCCAACCAAATGGCCCCTCAAAAGTACTTTAAAAATAACATTTCATATGAAATGGCTTCATGTGTGTTATTTTAACCATTAGAAATGGCTTGTTAATGCCTATTCCACAGCCCATTTTTCTCCTCCTGGGCTGTGTCCAGATCTGAAGGGCACTCTACAGAGAGAGTGCTGGGGGCTGAGAAGACAGGTACTACTATGCCCTTTCTTTCATCCAGAAACCTAGAGATGTGTAGGAAGGGGGCTTCTCTATCTGCTACACCACCCATAGCAGCTCCTACGAGCCCACCGAGAATTCATGTTATTTACCATGATTGATATCTAAAACCTTGAAATAACTGAGTGTTCCTGTTCCCTCAGCACTACACATTTCCTAGTGAGTCACAAAGCCAAAACTGAATACTGAATGTAGGAACATTGACCATTCGAAACACAGAAAATGGGACTAACAGGAAGAAAGTGTTGCTTCTAATAATGAAGACATTGGGAGTAAATTGAAAAGACAGCATCTGTGATAAGAAAGCATTTAGATACACCTTTACAAAAAATAATACGCTGTCATTAAGAAGTCCTCTGCACATATGATGAACACTTGAATGAATGAATGATATGGGCAAAGTTCCTTTATAATAAAGTCACATCAGTCCTTGGAGGCAAGGATGGTGAATTTTTGTCACAGAGGGGAAGTAATAATAATAAAAGCAATATGAAGGACTGTGGTTTGCATTTTGTTTTCAAATGAGAGAGAACATTTTGGTTTTCTAAAGATATAATTTAGACCTCTTCGGACTAAAATCCTGAGGTCAAAGTGATGATATATCTGCTCTCTGCTAAACAGTCATATACCAATTTACAGAAAATCCCATCTTAGAGGCTAAAGTTCTGGGATAATATTGAGATGGTCGGATGCCAAATTCAGAATTTAATAAAATATATTAATTATAACTTTTAATTAATTCAGTAATTAAAACAAGCTATCACCTCTTGATGACTAAGGTTTTCTCTTATTGTTCTTATGTGCTGTCAGTCTGCCTGCAACTCATCGTGACCCTATGTACAACAGCCCTAAGCCCTGCTCTATGCTGTGCCAATCTTATTGTCTCCAACATGCCCATCCCCATTACCCCAGTGACTAAATCAATCCATCTCACCAAGGATCTTCCTCTCCTGCGCTATCCCTTCACCCTCCCCAAGGACTGATCTGCCATGAGACAAGCCCAAAGTATGTCAGACATAGCTTCAGAATCCTTGCCTCCAAGGAACAGCCTGGCATCACCCTCTCCAGGATGAACTTGTTTGTTCTCCTAGCAGTCCGTGTATTCAATACTCTTCTCCAATTCCACAGCTCAAAGGTACCAATTCTCCTTCTATCATCTCTAGTGATTGTCCAGCTCTCTGATGTATCGCAAGTAATTGCAAAGACCATGGCCTGTATCAAGCACACCTTAGTCTCCAGATTGACATTGTTGCTTTTCAGTACTTTGGAATGGTCTCTGACAGCAGACTTTGCCAATGCAATGCATCTTTTAACTTCTTAGCTGCTGGTACCAAGAGTGTTAATTGTAAAGTCAAGCAAACTGAAGTTGTCAACAATCTCAATCTCTTTACGATCTATCATGATGCTGCCAGTCAGCCCAGTGGTGAGAATTTTTGTCTTACTGACATTGAGCCTCAATCCATATTGAAGGCTGCAGTCCTTGACCTTCTGCAGCAAACACTTCAGGTCCTCCTTAGTTTCAGCAAGCAGGGTTGTGTCATCTGCATAATGCAGATGGTTGATGGATCTTCCACCAATCCTGATGCCACACTTCTCATAGAGCCCAGCCTCCTGGATAATCTGTTCTGCATACAGGTTGAAAAGATATGGAGATAGGACACATCCTTGACACACATCCTTATACATGTGCCTTTTGAATCTCATAAGTTTCACATTCAGGTCCTTTGCAAACTCTTGACACATGGAGGAAAGATATTGCTCACCCCTACATAAAAAATCTTGTCTCTGGGTTCCTCAAAGTGCAAATAAGATGAGGGGGGAAACAAAACAACACTCCAAGATCATCAGAGAGGGAAATTAGTGTCTCTTTATGCCTCTCTCTGGCCACAGGTTGCACTATACCAGTACATGTCTACACCTATGTAGGTAGGTTGGCAGTTGTGTGTGTGTGTGTGTGGCTTTTGTTTTTCCTCCAGATCACCCCTACCTGCTCTATAAGGGCACACTTAGTTCTACTTCACTAATAGATTCTCTTGTGTGCTACCTGTTAAGCTCAGCTGATGAACTCACCTGTGCAAGACTGGAGGGCAAACAGTAAAGCGGAGGGACCTACCCACCCAACTGATGCCCTAAAGGGTTCCTGAAAGCTGACGGCATCCATCCAGTTAAAATGACAGCGTCTGGAAACAGCCCTCTCCACACAGCTCTCAATGGCCCATTCTCAAAGTCACTTTCTTTCTTGCTTTACTAAATATTTTCAAGAGGAATCACTTAAGCTCCCAATTCTGAATTTGCATATTTCCTTCCAGGACTTTCATTGATAAAGTAGGGAAATTCTTTTGCCTCCCAAAAGAACTTCTCTTCTCTCTGTTAATATGAGACAAGTCCAAGTTTTTAGTTGCTAAGAATCTTAGATCAGTTTCCCCAGAAGCAAACCCTGAAATGGCAAGAGATTTCTCGAATAAGTGATCCTAAGAGAAACCTCAGTGTGGCTGGGACTGAACGGGGAAGGGAGAAAGGCAAGGACATAGGTCTTAGAGCTAGCCTCAACCTTTGCCTGGTTGTGAGTGGAGCTCTGGAGTGTATTCTACACCTTCAAGGTTGCCCTCAGTGGTGGTAGGGAGCTCTCAGTCTCCTGCCCCAGTGGGTCATTGGCTGCGGGAGCCTCCCTAGCACTTCTATTTTTAATTCAAACAATAGTTCAAGGAAGGTCAGCTCTCTGAAGAAGGTTATGGGAGCCAATCCACAGAAGGTAAAACACAGAGAAATTTAAATGAAGGCTCACAGAACCAGGAAAAGGGACTCAGGTAACAGGGCAGAGAAGCATCAACATTTTGTTTCATCTCTATCTCCTATAACACAAAGTTATAGAGAAAGGAGGGTCAACATAATTACCAATTGGTTTAACAAATGGCTTGCTGGTGGAAAGGAAAAAGCATAATCTAAAAAACAAAACCAAACCTGCCCACAATGCTAAGGGGATATGCTCATTGAAAAAGAAACAATATAAAATAAATAATATATGTAATAAAAATAGACAATATAATCAAACTGTTGCTGTTGTTAATGGCTGTCTAGTTAATCCTATTTATGACTCAATGTGTGTCAGAGTGGAACTGTGCTACATAGGGTATTCTTATTTTATTTCCTCATTGTTACACATTTTCTTCCCCTTTTCCTACCCTACCCCAGCCCACCCAGCATTGCACCCCTTGTTCCAGATTGTTTTCATACATACATATAATGCATTATCATATATTCCTTTCAAACAGTTCTTCCTCTCATCTGTTCTAATGCAGTGTTCATTATCTATATCCATTCTTTCCCCATCCCCCCCCCCAGAGTCTGTTCTATTTTATAGCAATGGTGTTATGCAGAATTTGTCCTTTTGTGACTAGGATATTTCACTCAGTATAATGTCCTCAAGGCTCTCCCATGTTATGTAATGCTTTACATTGTTTTTCAATGCTGCATAGCATTCCGTTGTGTGGATACACTAAAACTTTTCTAGCCATTTGTTTATTGTTCCATTTGTTTATTGATGGACGTTTAGGTTGTTTCTGTCTTTTTGCTATTGTAAACAACACAGCAATAAACATGAATGTGCATACTGTTTGAGTTGTGGCCTAGTTTTTTTAGGGAATATTCCCAGTAGTAGAATTGCTGTGTCAAATGGTATTTCTAGTTCAAACTTTTTGAGAAAGCACTAGACCACCTTCCATAATGGCTGTACCATTTTACATTCCTACCAGCAGTGAACAAGAGTCCCAGTCTCTCCACATCTTTGCCAGCATTTGTGGTTTGCTTCTCTGTTGAACTTTGCTATTCTTGCTGGGGTGAGATGAAGTCTCATAGTTGTTTTGAGCTCCGTAGGGCTTTGAAGGCTGTGACCTCTCCAAAGAAGACCTTCTCTAGATGTTGTTAGCACTGCTGCAACCAATCATTCCAGGTGGATCAAAACCGCCAACCTCTGACTAGTAGTCAAGCTTTAAATATTTGGACCACCAAGGGCTTACTATCAACTGACTCAGTGAATACATTGTAACATCCATAAAAATAAAATCTGTGTCTATCTTCTTAAAAAGCAAATGTATCTCTGTGGAAACGGTACTGCCAGATGCAGCTTGTAGTTCTACGTATGCGTGCACATGATTGGGGTGGGGGAAGGGAAGCATTAACACTTGCCATTTTCCTCTGAAGCTTCTAACACTTGGAAATTTGTCACAGGAGCTTTTCTCATCTGCAGTTCAAACACTTTTCAGCAGGAATGTAGCTGAAGTTGAAATCACCATCTGGCATCTCATATTGAACCAGGTTCTTCGCATGCCAAGAACTTCTCTTGGCAATGATGTTGACTGTGATCTTTCGAAAATGTTTCTTGAGTTGGCAGTCTTAACTGAGTGGGGCAAGCAGCCTGTCTTGGAATTTAGAAAGGGATGTGCTGAGCAAGTTGCTGCCCCGGGAATAAAAATGCAAGGTGAAAAGTTGGCGCTTAAATTTTGGAACCCCCAAATCTAACATCTCTCTTACTATTAGAACAAAACCAGATAGGGGAGGCAGAGAGGGAAATCTCAACAAAATAGCTGGTAGCAGGAGAATGTTACATAACACCTAGGTAAACCTAAACGTAGTGCCATCAAGTTGAATCCAGTTCTCAGTTGTAAATCTTTGGCAAGAGAAATTACCCATAATCATCCCAAGGAGTCACTAGTAGACTTGAACAGCCAACCTTTTAGTTAGCAGTGCAACATACAACTCCTATACCCCCAGGGATCCTCAATGCCTAGGTAAAGAGGATTCCATTTGAATTGATAAATACTATTCAAGCATTTAAAATAAAAGTAATGAATCCAGTTACTGTGGAGTTGATTTCCACTCTTGGTGACCCCAGGAGTCTAAAAATAGACTTTGAGGCCACAGGGTTTTCAGTGACTGTGATCTGTCAGAAATAGGTTTCCAGGTCTTCTTTCAGAGATGCCTCTGTGGATTTGAAATGGAGTGTTTAACCATTTGTGCCACCCAGGTAATCCTATTTAAGGTCTCTAATTTTGTTGTTAGGTGCGTTCGAGTCATCTCTGATTCATAGTGACCCTATTAACAACAGATCTAAACAATGGACCTTGCCCTATCCTCATCATCCCTGATATACTTGATCTCGTTGCTACAGTTACTGTGTCAATGCATCTTATTAGAGGATCTTTGCTGACCTGTTGCCTTTCCAAGGACTGGCCTCACCTAATAACATGCCTAACGTATGTGAGATGAAGTTTCACTGTCCTTGCCTCTAAGCAGCACACTACAAAATTATCTTCTACCTTCTCTGGTGTCCTAATTGTAAGGAACTATGCTTCCAGCCAGACATGTGGTTCAAATTCACCAGCTGCTCTGTGGGAGAAGGATGGACCATTCTCCCGAGTGACTTGCTAACTTTGTAAAGCTGCTACACAGTCAGCTATGAGTCAGTTCCTTTTCTGGGGCACATAACATCAACAACAACAGGTACATCAAAGAGTTCTGTGGCATAGCCTTTACCAGTGGTGCTGCTAACCCAAAGCCATGCCTTCCTGACAATTCAAATTCTTTTCCAGCTCTGAAGAGTAAAGTTGGGTAGTCTCATCCCTCTCAATTTATTGGAAATCTGGTGGAGGGTCAGCTATGAGTCAGTTCTAACTCAAGTCTGTGAGTGACAGGCCACTCAGTTCCAACTCAAGTCCGTGACAAAGACATCGTGGGAGGAAAATGTACAACTTTGCTCCTATAGATATTTATAGTTTTGGAAACCCTATTCTATTTTACTGGGTCACTATGACCGAAAACCAACTTGGTACCAGTGGGCTTTTTTGTTTTATTTTGTTTTGTTTTGCTACAGAGACATGAAGATGAATAACCCACAAGGTATTCATCATCCAGTAGCTTCTTCTTATTGTTATGTGCTGTCTCATTGCCCATGACTCATTGTGCCTTATGTACAATAGCTCTAAACTCTGCTCTATCCTGTGCCAATCTTATTGTCTCAGGCATACAAAACCTCATTATCCCAGTCACTGAATCAATCCATTTCATCGAGGGCCTTCCTCTCCAGCGCTGTCCCTGCACCCTCCCAAGCATGATGTCCCTCTCCAAGGATTGGTCCCTCCTTACAATATGTCCAGAGAATGTCAGACGAAGCTTCAGAATCCTTGCCTCCAAGGAGCAGCCTGGCTTCACTCTCTCCGAGATTAACCTGTTTTTTTCTCTTAGCAGTCCATGGTATATCCAATACTCTCCTCAAACACCACAGCTCAAAGATATCAATTCTCCTTCTATCCTTCCTTCCTAGTCATTGTCCAGCTCTCTGATGCATAGCAAGTGATTGCAAAGACTATGGCCTGTATCAGGCACACCTTAGTCTCCAGACTGACATTGTTGCTCTTCAGTTCTTTGGAAAGATCTCAAACAGCAGACTTTCACAATGTAATATGTCTTTTAATTTCCTGGCTGCTGGTGCTAAGATTGTTTACTGTTGAGCCAAGCAAACTAGAGCTATTTACAATCTCAATCTCTTTGCCATCCATCACGATGCTGCCAAATGGCCCAGTGGTGAGAATCTTTCTTTTCTTGATATTGAGCTTTAATCCATATTGAAAGCTGCAGTTACTTCAGGTCCTCTTCAGTTTCAGCAAACAGATCTGTGTCACCTGCATAACGTAAACTTGATGCTACATTTCTCCTCATAGAGCCCAGCCTCCTGGATGATCTGTTCTGCATATAGATTGAAAAATATGAAGATAGGACACATTCCTGATGTACACCCTTCCCAATTTTCAACCATGCTGTGTTTCCTTGCTCTGTTCTGATGACTGCCTCCTGGTCCAAGTATAGGTTTTGCATTAGCACGATCAAGTGTTCTGGGATTCCCATTCTTCTCAAAGTCAGCCACAGTTTGTTGTGGTCCACACAGGCCACCGAAAACCCTATGTACAATAGAATCCACTTGCTTGAGAAGGAATAACAGGGAGAGATTGGTAGACTTGAACTACATGCCTTTGGGGTTACAGCTCAGTTTCTTACCAGTAGGCCACCAGCGCTCCTTGGAAATAATCTAGAGGAAAAAAAAGTAACACTCTACTAAAGAGTGTAACTGACATAGCTGCCATGTCCCTGATTGTCTGGAATTCCTTTTACCATGTCTATGGGTTCTTGCCTCAGGTCTGATGTGCACATATGCACAGAAGTGCTTGAATTAGAGTTTAAACCCTAACCAGTGATTGTTCAGTGTGTGAGCAAGAAAGTCCAGCCCCCTTGCCTTCTTAGTCTAGGATGTGAATGAATGTTCAGAGTGTCCCTGTGTAAACTCTCTTTGGAGCTGTGGCTAAATTTTTACCAATTGCTTAGTTCTTTGCCCTTATCTTTCCTCTATAATTTCATTCCCAATCTCTTCTGGGAGCATTTCTTTAATAAAAGATTTCCCTATAGATCTTTCTCTGAGGGTCTGTGCTTCTGGGAACTGAACTTGAATGCAGACAAGGAACACAATATGAAAATTAACAAAATGCCATCACAGAAGAAGTAATTGGTTCTGACTGAAGATCAAGGGAATTTCTATAAAAGGAAAGGAGATGTGTGTTTGGTTTTGAAGGGTAATTTGGATTTTCATAGACAGAAGGGACTGAAGAATGTCACAATAAATACATACATGCACAAGGATAATGAAGATAATTGTGAGGAGTCACTAGAAAGTGGGTGGAGGCTAACTGAACAGTCTTCACTTTTACTAGAGGCTTTTTTATTGCTGTCTTAAAGAGTCAACAATGGTGAATCATGGCAAGCTTTAAAGCAAGAAATAAAATACACCTTTTAGGCAATGAATTGAAAGAAAATCTAAAAGATAGGTTGGAGGGATAAAAGATAAATAATGGAAATCTATTAGGGTATCACTGCAGTATTTCATGAGAGGTCGATGTGGGACTAACTTAGGGTCCTGAGCATATGCATGGAGAGAAAGGATGGATCTTGGTTGGCTGAGATTGGCAACTAACTTGTTTCTATTGTTAAGTGCCACCAAGCAAGCGCTGACTCACAGTGGCCCTCATACACCACAGAGCGAAAGCCCACCCAGCCCTGCACCATCCTCAGAATCTTCTCTGTTCTATTGTTTCCACTGTTCCAGCAACTGCATCAATCCATCCTGTGGAGGCTCCTATTTTCTTTCAGTGACCCTTTGTTTTTCCAACCATGAGTATCATTTTCCAGAAGGTGACTCACCTGATAAAGTACTCAAAGTATGGGAGACAGAGTCTCACATCTTTTCTTCTAAGGAACATTTTGTCTTACTTCTTCAAAGACAGATTTGAGGTATGGATTTCTTTCTTTCTTTCTTTCTTTTGGCAGTCCATGGTATAGTCAACCATTTCGTGCCAAAATCACGACTCAAATATATCACTTCTTCTGTGGTCTTCCTTGTTTATTGCCTGGTTTTCAGATGCATATTCAGATTCTTCTGAATCTCGCTTGAATTTTTGACAATTTCCTGTCTTTAGACATCTTGAAATAATCTTCCGCAAGATTTTGCTTACAGGTGATAGTAATAATATAGCTCAATAATGCCTACACTTGGATTGCCTTTCTTTGTAATGGGAATAAGCATAGATCTCTTCCAGCTGGTTGGTCAGGTAGCTAAATGTCATGGCCAAGACAAGTGAGCACATCCAGAGTTGCGCCTATTTGCTAAAAAACAAAAAAACAAAACTCAGCTGTAATTCCATCAATTCTTAGAGCCTTATTTTTTTTAAATAATTTTTTATTTTTTTACAAAGGTTTTGGATTCCCATTCATTCATTGCCACAATTTTCTCCCTTCCCACCCCTCCCCACCAGCTCGCTTCCCCCTCCGAAGAGAGAAAAAAGAAAAAAAAATTCCTTCATTAGTATACAATTCCC
>NW_006399997.1:781922-805173 GCF_000299155.1 Elephantulus edwardii | reverse complement strand
TCGGAAACGACTCGACGGCACATAACAACACAACAATTACATAGTCAATCATTCTTGATCTTGTTTTGGCTGATGATATTGAGTTTCTTACCTTCTTTCTATATATGAAGTCAATTAGACTCCTGGGAAGTCTATCAAGCAAAGTATAATATGTATAGTCATCATTTATAGTTTTGGTGTTTTTTTTTAAAAAATGGCATTTTCAATGGATAAGTCATTAACCATACAAAACTCTATCATGCAATCTCTGGTCTCATTTCTGTCACAAAAGACATTTTTCCTCAACTACCAATTCTTCATTTCCAACTTTAGCATACCAAATATGAGTTTTTATTAATGTCTCTTGATTGCATTTATCAGTTTGATATTTCAGAAGTTGTTAGAACTCCTCTAATTCTTAATTTTTTTACTTTAGTGTTTGATGTATGTATTTGAAAATATGTTTGCATTAGCAGGTATTCCTTGTATATATGTATGGGTGTTAACCTGTCACTGACAGCACTGAATGTCAGGATGGATCTTGAAATGTTCTTCCTGATGATGAATGTGACACCATTCCTCTCCAAGTCATCGTTCCTAGCAAAGTTGGCTATATGTTTATCTGATTGAAAATGACCAGTGCCAGCCCATCTCCGCTCACTAATGCTGTGCACGTACATTTTTATACATCCCGCTTCATTTTGTTACAACTTTAAATCTTCCTACATTCATACTTCATTTATTCCATGTGTCAATTCTTAATGGCTATTTGAAGGTTTATTGGCTAAAAGCTTTACTCCATCCATGTCCCTCAGGTTGGCTGTACTTGGAGGATGCAGTTTTTCTCCAGTCATATTTTTAGTAACTTCTAACCCAAGGGCTTCATCTTCCAGTATTATACCGAGTAGTGCTATTCCCAGGAGTTTCAAGGGCCCATTTTTTCCAAATTAGATGGCCAGGCCTGCTTCCTAGTCTGTCTTAGTGAGGAAATGCTGCTGAAACCTGTTCACCGTGATGGGCCCTGCTGGTAGTTGGAATGTAAGTGGCATAGCTTCCAGTATTACAGCAAAATTCAAGCCACCACAGTACACCACACGGACAGATGAAATGGTGACCAAGCAGTAGGCAATGAATGTAAGATACGCCAAAGGCAGCTGAGGTGTTAAGTTAGATCAAAGAGTGGATGCTGGGCTATAAACCAAGAGAGACAGTCTGATAAGAAAGAAGCTAGAAATCATACTTAGATTGATATTGAAGAGGACATTTCCCAAAACTCAAAGAAATTGCAATGAAATTTTAAAAAGTAATATCATGAAGTAAAGTTCTATTTCAAGTTTATTCAAATGAGACACTTTCTGAAACAAGCTCTCTGGAGGGAAGAAAAAGAAAAACTCTGTCACCTTTTAGAAATAAGAGCGCTTAAAATTTATTTATGGAAAAAGTATAAATACTTCAATTTCATTATGGTTTTGCCGATTTAAATTAGAGTGGAAAGTGTATGTGACCTGAAAAGTAGAACTGATCTTTATACATCTGCTTGACTGTTTGAACAATCTCTGGAAGAAGAACCCTGTGATAGATAGTAAAGCTGAGAGCAGGGGAAAGTGCTTATTTTGTTCACAGCCTGTCATTTGGCTAAGGTAATATTTTTATGATGGGCGGGCTGTTAGAGTAATAGTTTTATCAACTAATAATGACCATTTCTTGGTCTTTAATGATTGCAGTTCATTTGCATATGGGTTTGTATTGACTTTTACAAAGTAAGTCAATAAGGTCTATGTGAGGACTGGCATTCTACACTGTGCTGAAATTTTAAGCAGTGCACAATTAGAAGATAAAGTTCAAGGTCCCAATTCTTTTTTAAATGTTTCCATTTGTGTAAAAAAAAAATCTGTTTTACATGATACATTGTTTCAAAAGTCAAAGAAATATCTAGGAGACTGAATGGCTTTGGCATCCTTTAACTATGTTACATTTAAGCTCTTCACTGGGAGCCTTTAATACTTAAAAGCTTGAAGACTCCCTCCTACCCTCAGCAAAGTACTAGATTTTAGAAACAAAGTTAGCCATGGAAATAAAAAAGGGAAGAGGAGGCAGAAAATATAGGGGGAGAGAAAAAGAGGACATTAGTTTTACTTATTTCTTTAACATGGCTCTTTGCATTCATCATTTCCAGGAATATTGAATACCCATTGTGTGTCAGAGTAGGATAAGTGTTGGCTTATTAACTGAAAGGCTGGCAGTTGGATCTTAACAGTGGTGCTGTGGGAGAAAGACAAGACCGTTTTCTCCTGATAAAATTTCCAAATTCAGAAATCCAAACTCAGGTTACCGTGAGTTAAAAATCAACTCCAGGACTTGGATTTGGACTTTTGGTTTGGTGCTATGTGTACTAAGAGTTAGAAATACTGTGCAAAGCCAGAGAGATGTACACAATCTCTTCCCTTACAGAAAGAGTCCTGGTGATACAATAGGTAAGCATTCAGCTGTGGATAAAAAACAACTGGATAGTCAAACATCCCCAGTGACTTTGCAAGAGCTATCTGCTTCTGTGAGTCTGTGAGCCAGTTCTACTCTGTCCATGTAGCTCCTATGTGTTGAGACCAACTTAGTGGCACCCAACATGGCCATGGAACTTTAGATAAAATACCTTTCTGACTTAAAGTACCTCATATAAATATTACTTGCACTTCATTCCCTATATCATTTTTATATTATATATAAAAGCATTTTCTGTTTTATATTTGTTGTTGGGTACATGTGCTATACATAGGGTTTGCTGCAAGAGGTCAAGGACTGGCGTCATCAATATGGATTGAAGCTCAACATCAAGAAGACAAAGATTCTTACCATTGGGTCAGTTGGCAGCACCATAATAAATGGAGAAAAGATTGAGGTTGGTAAAAACTACAGCTTGCTCAGATCCATAATCAACACTCTTAACAACCAGCAGTCAGGAAATCAAAAGACAATTTATACTGGGAAAATCTCCTGTCATGGACCTCTCCAGAGTGCTGAAGAGCAACTATGTCAGTTTAGATACAAAGGTGCGCCTAATCCAGGCCATGGTGTTCTCAATTACTTGTTATGCTTCAGAGAGTTGGGCAATGACTAAGGATGACAGAAGAAGAATAGATGCCTTCAAGATGTGGTGCTGGAGAGGAGTCTTGAAAATACCATGGACTGCCAAGAAAACAAACCTGTCTGTCTTGGAGAGGGTGAAACCAAGTCTTTCCTTGGAGGATAGGATTTTGAAACTCCACCTCACTTATTTTGGGCACGTGGCCCACAGTTCTTGGAGAAGGTGCTTGGAAGGGTGGATGGACAGCACAGGAGAGGAAGGTCCCGGATGAGATGGATTGATAGAGTAATTGGGACAATGGAAGTTGGTGTGTCGAAATTAGTGAGACAGGCTCAGGGAAGGGTTCAGAGCTGCTGTAAATAGGGTTGCTATACATTGCAGGTGACTCAACAGCACATAACAACAATATGACAGGTTTGGAAGCAGGAGTGGCATCCACTTCCTAAACAACATGCCTCTGGAAACTATGAACTTTGATAAATGTCAGTAGTTGCAGAGGGGCTTCAGGCCTTTTGTTCATAGGGTCGCTATGAGTCGTGCTTGACTCAAAAGCAATCAACAACAACAACATGTGCTGAGAATAACCCAGCAAGTTTGCCTGTATTTGAAATCCAATTCTCAATTACTAACTGTGTAAATTTGATCAAGTAACTTAATCTTTTGACCTTCCTTATTTTCCTCTGTAACACACAGATAATGATAGTACATGTCTCATAAGGTTGTTGTTTTTCCTGAGCTAATTCACTTGAAACTTCAGATGGCTTCTGGCATGTGGTGAATTATCGATTGATTTCAGCATTATTATTCTCATACACAAGAACGAAAGGATGATACAGACCATATCTTTTTCACGAAGTTTACAGACTTGCAGGTAGAGACAGACAGGTATAGAGATAAAAGCAATAAAGGGCAGTGAGTGACATGATCAAGAATGCTTAGACACCAGAGGGGGCCACAGAGAAAGGAGCAGTGAATTCTTGTGGTCAACTCTTTTGAGATGGATGTAATATCAATCCAAAGTAGTTTCTTATTTCCCTGACCTTTCAGTAAATGATCCTTCCCTATTAAATGCCTATTTTGTCTGCTTTATTCATCCATAGTAATTTCTCTGTGAGTAATTGCATAAGCACAAATGAAAGCTTTTCCTGAGAGGACATCGTGGCATCTCTTTATATACACTCTGGATAAAGAAGCTTAGCATAATTAGTGAAACCAGGTTCTATTTTATTGCTTGCTTCTGTTCAGTGGTACATTTCTTCTAGAAACCAGAATGGTTTGCATAAAGGGAAGATGGGTCTTTTCTCATCCCATGAGATCTGAGTCCATCACAGTGGTCTCTGCTGTATAATCTAATACGGCCATCAGGACACACACACAAAAATCAAATGTAGTGTTTGAGGAAATTTTTTCTCAATAATAAAAGTTTGGAGCTCTGGTGGCCTGGAGGCAAGAAGGTGTGCTGCAAAACTGAATGCGCACAGTTTGAGGCCACCATCTGGGCCTCAGGAGAAAGATGGGCAATCTCCTCCCATGCAATTAACTGTCTCTGAAAACCCTTTGGAGGGTCTGCTATGGGTCAGTTCTGACTCTGGTACACAACCACAACAACAATAAAAGTTTACCAGGAAAAACACTTCTTATTTTTTCTCTGAATGCTGTTTTAGTCCACCTTTGTTGTTTAGCCTACCTTTCTCATTATCCTTTTATGTCCAGAGCACTCTCTTACATGAGGATTGTGTGTGCACAGTCTGTAGGGCTTTGTACCAGCACCTCAGTGAGGGGAAAGATGAGCAGTCTCCTCCAGTGTGATTTACAGCTCCTCAAATCCCACTACAAGGTCAGCTATGAATCTGTTCCAAGTGAAAAATGAGTTTGTTTATACTCTTTTATGTCCAAGCATTGTCATGTGATTTGCTTTGCCCAGTGAAATGTTAGCAGCATAATAGCTCAGTTCCAGACAGAAGCTTCAATCAGCAGTGTTCAGAGAGGCAGTGGGCTCTAGGTGTTAAGAGTTCAGTCAGTCAGTGGAAAAGACTTCCACAAGGCTTCAGACTGGTTCACTCCAGGTCAGTCTCCTGCAGAGAATTTGCATTTCTACTCTGGAATCAGAGTCTACATTTTAACAAGATTCCCAGGTGATGCCTACAGACGGTCTTGTAACTCCCACCAAATGATTGGGTGAGATCATGCCAATAAGGTACTTATGACCCACCAAGGAATTGTATAGTTTGCTAATAATACAAATAGAGTGCATAGTACTTTGGGGGTGGGGAGATGCAACCGTGAATGCACTGAGAATGTCCTAGCTTCAGGAAACACACAAACACCCAAACAGAGAGAAGGCGAGAGAGGGGGAGAGTTGAAATGAGGCCTATTTCTTCTGATGCACACAGCTATACAAGTTCCCCCATATGGGCGCATACACTAGAGGTGGGATAACAACTTCCCACTAAACCTCAGGGCCAAAAACTGTAGGTGGTCATGAAAGGGTTGACACTGAGCTTCTCGAGAACTACATGGAAGAAGGATATCCTAATAACCAGATAGTCACTAGAAGAGACAGCCTCCTGCCTGCCCACTCCTCATTCTTCCTGACTAGGGAGATGAGCCTTGGCCTAGTCAGTAATTTAATCCAAATAATCCCTTGAAAATAGCCTCACTTCAATACATTATTTAAAGCCAATGAATCACAACTTATTAAGTTTCTTTTTTGTATCGCTAACACTTACCTCATTTCTTTGTACTACCATTTTTTAAAAATGACCTCATTATGCACTTTCCTAACAAACCACTCTATAGACACTTCCTTGCTCGGTGGCTCAGTGAATACATATGCTAAAATTTTGTTGCCATGAGGATAGGAAATTAAGATATTTTTAAATTAAGAGTTTGGTGCAGGAGAATGATGATGATAATGATAGATAATACATTTTTCTTCTAAATACACATTCTTTTCTTCATTCTACTGTGTTTCATACAATCACTCCCATTTTATAAAATTAATCAACACCAAAATATGCCCGTCAGTGCCCTGTCTTTCCAGATCCCCACCAGATCTTTCCCATTTCCTTTACCCACCCCTTCCTCTCCCCATCAAATTGTGTGACCCTATGATTTCCCTCCTGCTCATCCTTAACCCTCTGCTCCTACCCTCCCCCCTTGGATCCTCATACCCCTATTACTAGTTATAATTTTATTTCTACAGTAATGGTCTTAGATAGTATTTGTCCTTATGGGACTGAGTTGGTTCACTCAGCATAATGCTCTCCATTCCCTCCCAAGTTGTGTAGTGATTTTCAAAATCATTGCTGCCGCATGCTGCATAGTATTCCATTGTGTGAATGTACCACAGTTTCTCGACCCATTTACTTGTGGTTGGACATTTGGAATGTTGCCATGTTCTTGTGATGGTGAATAACACTGCTGTGAACACTGGTGTACAAATCTCCATTTGTGTCTCAGTTTTAATTTTCTCGATGTATATTCCTAGTAGTGGAATAGCTGGGTCATATGGAATTTCTTTGTTCAGCTTTTGGAGGAATTGCCAAACTGCCTTCCAGAGTGGTTGTATCATGGTAAATGTTACTTTTATAGCACTTACTCTGTGCCAGGAATCATTTTGAACACTTTATATATAGTAACTCAAGTAATCCTTATCTTTTGAGGCAAGCACTATTCTTATCCCTACTTTACAGAGGAGAGGTACAAAGAAGTATTTTGCCCAAGACTGTGCACTAAAACGTGATGGCACTCAGATTCAACTCCAGACCATCTGACTCCAGATTTAAGCTATTAAATGTGACACTTAATCAAGAGAGGTTGAGCAGGGAGTCCTTGGGGCTCTGGTTCTTATAGCTGTAATAGAGTCCAGGGGGTGAGAGTTCAGTTGATTTCCACCTGCAGTCAGACTTAAATCCTAGACATTGTTTACTGTTTGCAAAATACATCTCCATCATGGTAGATTATACAACCACAAACTCTTAAGATGAAAATGCTACCGGCTCTGTCTTCAAGGAGTTGTGGAGAATGAAATAGGACAGGCATACAAAGAGCCTGGTATTGGACTAGGCTCTCACAACCAATTACTGAATGCTAAGGGTAGACATTTAGTAGGATAGAAATCCTAAGTTGGTATTGGGCACGGGAAGAGTCACACATCAACATGAAATGACTGTTCAGGCATTGTGCCAAGAGTCTGTATGGATTGTATGAACATAGACATCTTATGAAAGCTGACTGGAGAGTGGCTCTCACATCTGCAAACACAACCAAAACCAAGATGCACTTGGAACTCTGTAGCAATGCCAGATAGACCTTTAAACCAACTGTGTTCTAAGAGGGCTGGAAGCATTATTCTAAGGCATGTAAGAAGTACGTAGTTGGTAAGGTAAGAACAAGGGCCTTGGATCTAAAATTGTTTCAGGAAAACTCTAGAAAGATATGGTTCAAAGAGGTAACTTTATGTATGTTGTTTTGTTGTTATGTGCCGTCGAGTCGCTTGCGACTAATAGCGACCCTATGTACAACAGCCCTAAACTCTGCTCTGTGCTGTGCCAATCGCACTGTCTCTGACACTCCCATCTCGATTATCCCAGTCACTGAGTCAATCTACCTCATAAAGGGCCTTCCCCTCCTGTGCTGTCCCTCCACCCTCCCAAGCATGATGTCCTTCTCCAAGGACCGGTCTCTCCCTACAACATGTCCAAAGTATGTTAGATGGAGCCTCAGCATCCTTGACTCCAAGGAGCCACCCGGTTTAACCCTTTCCAGGATGAATCTGTTTATTTTCCTAGCAGTCAAAAGGAATTGGCAGACACAGAAGAATTTCATGAAACAACATATGAGCAAGAGCCTATGGTGATGAAAGAAGTTCAGGCTGCTTTGAAGGAAATGGAAAAAAATAAGGCCCCAGGAATAGAACGTATACTAATTGACATATTTCATCTAACAGATGCTGCTCTGGACCTCTGGACGTGCTCACCAAGCTGTGCCAAGAAATCTGGAGAACAACCACTTGGCCAACTGACTGGAAGAGATCTATATTTGTTCCCATCCCAAAGAAAGGTGACCCAAGAGAGTGTGGAAACTATAGAACAATATCATTGATTTCACATGCAAGCAAGATTCTACTGAAGATTATCCAAAAACGACTGGAACAGCACATCAGCAGAGAACTGCCAGAAGTCCAGGCTGGGCTTAGAAGGGGTCGTGGTACTAGGGATATTGTAGCTGATGTTAGATGGATCTTAGCTGAAAGCAGGGAATACCAGAGGAATGTCTATCTGTGTTTCATTGACTATGCAAAGGTGTTTGACTGTGTAGATCATAACAAACTATGGCTGACTCTGAGAAGAATGGGAATCCCAGAACACTTGATCATTTTAATGTGAATCCTATACTTGGACCAGGAAGCAGTCGTCAGAACAGGGCAGGGGAACACTGCATGGTTCAAAATTGGGAAGGGCATACATCAGGGATGCGTCCTATCTCCATACCTTTTCAACCTGTATGCAGAACAGCTTATCCGGAAAGCTGGGCTCTATGAGGAGCTATGTGGGGTCAAGATTGGTGGATGATTTATCAACAGTCTGCATTATGCAGATGACACAACCCTGCTTGCTAAAACTGAGGAGGACCTGAAGCACCTGCTGCAGAGGGTCAAGGACTGCAGCCTCCGATATGGATTGAGGCTCAATGTCAAGAAGACAAAGATTATCACCACTGGGCCAATTGGCAGCATCAGGATGGATGGTGAAGAGATTGAGATTGTTCACAGCTTTAGTTTGCTTGGCTCCACATTCAACAGTCTTGGTACCAGTAGCCAGAAAATTAAAAGGCATATTGCCATGGGAAAGTCTGCTGTTAGGGACCTCTCCAAATTACTGAAGAGCAATGGTGTCTCTCTGGAGACTAAGGTGCATCTGATACAGGCCATGGTCTTTGCAACCACTTGTTTGAACTTTACATATAAAATAACAATATGGAGAAAATCTGTTAGAAATCCTGTATGTCTTGCCACTGAAACATATTTCAATTGTGAACTCTTCTCACCACCTCCCTGTGGTCAGAGGCAATGACACATCCCTTAGTGGTGAGGAGTAGAGCACACAGTTCATAGCCATCAGTTGCTCTCCGGGAGAAAGGTGGGCAATCTCCTCCATGCAATTTAAAAACCCATCCCAAGGTCATCAAGGAGTGGGTTCCAGTTTTATGGTACACAACCACCATTGTTTTCTCCTGGATTCCTGTAGTAGTCTGCTAACTGGTCTCCCTGCTTCCTTTATTGTCTCTGCCCAGTCCATACACCACACAAGTAGAGTGATTTTTAAAAATGAAATCTTTTCCTCTCCCTCTTAGAACAAATTCCAAACTCTACCATGTGATACAGCCCTGCCACCCCCTGGACCTCCCTCTCCCTTCTTCTCTTGCTGCTTACACTCTAGTCTACTAGCTTCCCTTCTGGTACTTCAAACACTCAGCTTCTTGACACTCACTGTTCTTTTTGCATGTAATACTTTCCTCCCAGTTCTTTGCAGAACAGACTCCTTCTCACTCTCTAGCCTTGACCCAAGCACTAAGATCACTCTGGTATATGGCAGAGTCAATAGGTTGCATAGTTACATAAGCTTCTTAATCAAAACCAAACATGCTGATGGCGTAAGTTGCTAGTCTAGGATCTCAGGAACAAACCCTTAGGAGACATCAGAGTCAACTGGCATTATGTAGTCCACAAAATCCATGCACTACATCCTACTTTGCTGAATAGACTGGAGTCTTGAAAGCTTGATTTATTGCAATTCATAGCAACCTTCCATTTGGTTTATTTAATTTTCATCAGAATACAACTCGAACAACTTAAACACCTTAGTAAAAAAAATGAAAAAATTATTTTGCTTCCATTTAATTTCTTACAGATGTAGTCTTTAGATGATGGCATTAGAATAAAAATATTTGAGCATAATTTCGTGAGGTTAATATATTTCTAGGAAATAAGAGGTTACATACAGTTAAATGAATTTTGCATAATTAAAAATCCAAGAGGAAAAATTAAAAAAACTCTAAAAACTCAGGACCCACTATTGATTATATACAGTTAAACGAGTTTTGCCTAATTAAAAATCCGGGAGCAAAAAAAAAAAAAATTTAAAAACCTCGGGACTCACTATTGATATTTTCATTTTTAATTATTATTAAACTAGAGAATATAAGTTGTAATGTTTCTATAATAAATAACCTAGAATTAGTAAAGTCATGGTACTGTTCATACAGCCAATGAAGGTGGAGAATATAATATAAAAATCCAGCTAACTATGCTTTCTTTATAGATATCTTTGAATAATGTTACTGAATGTTTATTTGGAATACATCAAAATGTTAATATTATACCTAGGTATTCATAGCATTTTCCTAATTGCTTTATTTCTGGATTTGATTGAACATTTTTAAAGGTTCTTCAGCGAGAGCCCTCTGGGACATAGTAATTTTCTATTCCACACATGACTAAATTTGGTCACATTTGCTGATTGTGTAAAGGGGCTCATTCTGAAAAGTAAATATTAATGCTGCCTGGTTTTGAAGTAAAAACCCTTGAGAAACCTCTTCTTTCCATTTGTAGACACCTCTGTTATAGGCTTTAACACTTGGGTGGAAGTGTTTTTAAAGTAGCTTGTGAAAGTTGGAAAAGATTTTATTTTTAATATCCCAGATTGCATCCTCTGCTTTCATTTGGTTTTGCACATGCTCCATCTGTCTTGGAGATATTGGAAAACTCAGTAGGAGAAAAATGGAAAGGGCAAAATTGTTTCCTTAGTTTTGCAAAATGTCTAAAAATGACTTCTCACATAAGATCTAGCACATTCCTTCACATCTCGCTTCTAGACCACCATCCAGCAGTCTGTCAGCTCTCCAAACAGGAACATTGACCCCAGCTGTGCCTTCCAAACAGGGACAGGAGAAATGGCTTCATCAGGTCCCAGTCTGTTTTCACAAGGCCTTTACCTGGAAAGATTTTTGTAATATGCCTTATCACTTAAAGTGAATTTCATGAAACACACAGATTGGTTATTTTATTAGAGAATACAAGCAATTTACTTCCTGGCACTACCGTTAGTCTGGGGTTTCTACTATCTTGTTTTCTTTAATCTTTCAAGCGAAGTCCTGGAAGAAAAGTCTGAAAAAACTTTTCCCCCCTTTCTCTATCCCCAGCTGCACCTGAGAGTGAAAGAAATGGAAATTTTACTCCTCCCTGGATATTACCTTCAAATTTCAAGCTTCTATTATCTTTGTTTGCATTTTAAATCACTAGAGAATAACTAGTGAAGTTCTTTGTTTCTCTGAAAATCAGCTGGTAAGGTTTGTAATTAGAGAGCTTCATGGGTTATGTGTCTGGAGGATCTTTGTGCCTTTCTCTGCCTTTGTTTAATGTATTTATGTATTTGCTAGGTGTCCTGTAGTTTAGAATGTGAGCTTCTGCAGGCTACAGCTCTTGCATGATGTGTGCAGCACTGGGTAAAATATAACTTTCATCCTTCTGTGTTCTTTACAAAGAGAATATAATCTAGAGTTACTAGGTAAAACTTCCTTAGGTATGTGCATTGCGTCTGTAAACAATTCTATGACTTGAGTCAAGCCTTCAACTGACAAAACTCACAGCCCTTTAATCTAGGAAGTGACCAATCCTACTGAACTAGGATGATGCCAGTATTCTCATTTGTTTATTTTGGGGATAATTTGAATGATTAGAAACCAAGTATTTTGAATTAAAAGTGGACACTAAAGAAGGTAGAATCATGTGATATTTAAAGCTGACTTTACAGTTTAAAAGTATTTTTACAAATCAGCTCAAATTGTGCCTACCACAAACAGTATCAAGTTTTGTGTCCCATGACTCATCCGAGAGCTCTATTCACTCGCCATCAATATCTCCTATCCTGTTACATGACCTTGTGATCACCTAGTACTGCTTCACCTCTGGAATCATGAACTTTGAAATTCCACTCTGACCACAACCCCATGCCCCTCACCTCCCCTATAATTTCTACCAAGCTTCAATCCTTCCAAGGTATCCAAAGTTTAACCTTCCTTTCCAACAGCCTTCAGATATCTTGGCTGTTCATTGTAGGAAAACTCTGCTCATCAGACTCTACCCCCCATGTTTCTCTGACTTCCTGGCACAGCCGACCATCAAATCCTCAATCTTAAATCTGCCCACCCATCTGTTTTTTTTGGCCTTTGAGTGTTATTTGTAAAAACCACAGCCATGCAGTCAGAAGCTAAAACAAACTTTAGATTTCAAACTTAGTTTGTTTCACAAGATCATGCTGAAATTCTTTGATCCCAGTTGTTTCCCCATATGACTTATTTGATCTGAGCCATGTGAGACTGTTGTTATTGTTGGTAGGTGTCATCGAGAACACGAAGACCTATAGTGACTATCAACAACAGATCTGGATCTTGCCCTGACATACACCACCACCATCTCAGATATGCTCAAGTCACTGTTCACAGTCAGGGTGTCAATTATTTTGTGGAGAGTCTTCCTCTCTTTCTCTGACCCTCACCTTCCCAGCATGATGCTTTCCTCCCATGACTGGCCTCTCCTAACAACATGCCCAGCGTATGTGAGATGAAGTGTCACCATCCTTGCCTCTGAACAGAACCCGGGTTGCACTTCCTTCAAGACGGATTTGCTTGTTCTTTTTGACAGTCCGTGGGATATCTGTGACTCTTCTCCAACACCATGCAAAGGCATCAATGCCTTTGTCATCCTTATTCATTATCTAACTTCCAGATGCATAGGAAAATACGTGAAAGCTCATGGCTTGGATCAGGCAGATTTTACTCTTTAAATGGACATCATGACTCCTTTAAGTAATCCATGACAGCAGATTGTCTGCAATGTAACAAGTCTTTTAATTTTTTCTTTACTAGATACAATCAATTACAGATACAGCACATGCACAATCATTGAGTTGATTCTGCTTTGTGGCAACTTCACTTGTGTCAGCAGAGGGTCAGCATGGATGATGATCTAGAAGTAGGTTGGAAGAATTTTTTTTTCCAGAGAAAGTTATGGGTGGACTTGAACCTCTGAATTTTTCATTAGCAACTGACAGTGTTAACCATTTTCATCATCTAGGGATTCCTACAGACACTTGGAATAGAGGTAACAATCTTATTAGGATACATTCAAAAGTTCCTCCTTAGAACTTTTGAGGAAAAACTTTTGGAAGAAAAATTTTCCTCCTTGGATTTCATGTGCATCAAACTTTTTCCTTTGTGTATATGTTTCCCCTTCAAATTTTCTTTTACAGTTTTTCCAGACAGAATGTTTCTTGGGAGAAATGTTATTGAGTTTAAGATAGTCACAAAATATATACTATATGTTTTTCACTGCAATCCCAGAGGTACGCAGTTCTAATCCACCAGATGCTCTGCTGGAGAAGGAGGGTAGTCTCCTCTGATTTGACGGTACACACACACACATAATAATAATAATAATAATAATAATAATAATAATAATAATATACACACTATATCTTTTTATATACTTATTATGATGCTGTTAGGGAGCTCTTGTGGCTTAGTCCATAGGGAATGGCACTGTTAACCCAGAGGGCACAACTCTTTGATGGTTGGAATCCACTGCCCACTCCTGAGGAGAGAGATGGAGAGTTTACTCCTGTGTAATTTATAGCCTAGGAAATCCAGTGGTCAATCTGAAGTGGTTCCAACTCAAGCACAATGAATGAATGAGTTAAATCAGCAGTGATAAATGGAGACATGGGAGTCCTCAAGAGGTGGCAGAGGCTTGGTATATGCTGGGTGCCTATAAAGCCAGTTGCCTGGTTTTATTCCCAGGTCTAGAATTTATTACATATATCCTAGGCAAATTACCTCACCTTTTGGAGTCTCAGTTTCTCTACTTGTAAAATGGGGATCATAGAATCAACATAGAAAGGTTGTTTTAAGAATTAAATGACTTAAAAATGTGTTAATACTCAGGTGCATGGAAAATGCTATGTAATTGTAAATGGTTGTTGTTGTTATGTGCGGTCGAGTCATAGCGACCCTATGTACAACAGCGCTAAACTCTGCTCTGTCCTGTGCTAATCGCACTGTCTCTGACACTCCCATCCCGATTACCCAAGTTACTGAATCAATCCACCTCATAGAGGGCCTTCCCCTCCTGCACTGTCCCTCCACCCTACCAAGCATGATGTCCTTCTCCAAGGAGCGGTCTCTTCTTACAACAACATGTCCAAAGTATATTAGACGGAGCCTCAGCATCCTTGCCTCCAAAGAGCCACTCACTTTAACGCTTTCCAGGATGAATCTGTTTGTTTTCCTAGCAGTCCGTGGTACTCTCAACACTCTTCTCCAACACCACAGCTCAAAGGCATCAATTCTCCTTCTATCCTCCTTGGTCATTGTCCAACTCTCTGATACATAACAAGTGATTGCAAAGACCATGGCCTGTATCAGATGCACCTTAGTCTCCAGAGAGACACCATTGCTCTTCAGTACTTTGGAGAGGTCCCTAACAGCAGACTTTCCCATGGCAATATGTCTTAATTTTCTGGCTACTGGTGCCAAGAGTGTTGACTGTGGAGCCAAGCAAACTAAAGCTGTGTACAATCTCTATCTCTTCACCATCCATCCTGATTCTGCCACTTGGTCCAGGGGTGAGAATCTTTGTCTTCTTGACATTGAGCCTCAATCCATATTGGAGGCTGCAGTCCTTGACCCTCTGCAGCAAGCGCTTCAGGTCCTCCTCAGTTTCAGCAAGCAGGGTTGTGTCATCTGCATAATGCAGATTGTTGATAGATCTTCCACCAATCTTGATCCCACAAATTGTAAATGGTTACATTAAAAATAATAACTCAAGGAAAATCTCACTGAGGAAGTGATATTAAACCAAGCTCTGAAAACAATGAGGAGAAGCTGTTGTGAATTTCCGGGGAAAGGATTCCAGCCAGAGTGAACAGCTGTCCCTGGTGGGAGCCAGCAGGGATCCAGGGAGGCAAGATCAGGGGAAAAGAGGGGAGAAAAGGAGGCAAGAGAGCTAGGCTATGTTACTGTTGTTGTTAGATGACACTGAGTCAAGTCAGACTCACAGATACCCTATGAACAACAGATCTAAAGACTCTGTCCCAACCTCACAATCTCTGACACACGAGCTGACTGCTATAAGTCACTGTGTCAGTCTATCTCATTGAGGGTCTTCTTCTCTTTCACTGACCCTCCACTTTTCCAAGCATCATGTCCTTCTCCAAAGAATAGCCTCTCCTTGCAACATGCTCAAAATATGTGAGACAAAGCTTCATCATCTCTCCTACAAGGAGCGTTCTGCCTGTATCTTCACCAAGACAAAAACCATTTGTTCTTTTATCACTCCATGGTGTGTTCAGTGCTCTTCTCCACTACCACAGATCAAAGTTATCAATTCTTCTTCTGACATCCTTATCCACTGTCAGGCTCTCAGATGCATAGCAAAGTGACTGAAAAGACCATGGCCTGAATCAGGTGCACCTTAGTTTTCAAAGTGACATTATTGCTCCTCAGTAATTTGGAGAGGCCCATGACAGAAAACTTGCTGAATGCAGTATGTCTCCTCTGAGTGACAAGGGCTTTCTAGATAATGGGAACAGAAATGTAGTGTGATTAACTTCCATTTTAAAACTACAGTTTTGGTTGCTGAGTTTCATAACCCATGGAAAGATATACTATTTCAATGACCTCTTTCTCAAAGTTGCAGCATTTTGAACCTGTAGATGGTGTGGGCTCCCTGCGTGCACACTTCTTTACCCCATACAGACTAGGCCAGAAGTTCTTAGCACATGTGCCCTTCCCACCAGAACGAGGGAAGGATTATGTAAGGTGCTACTGAGGAAATCTGAGTTCACTGGCACACATTTCGCTTCTTATCCCACCTGGATTCTGACATCCTCAAGGACTGGCACTGACAGCCATTGCCCACAGCAACCGAACCACCTTCTTCTCAAACTCTCAGCCAATCCTGCCTACACCTCCCACCTAACTTTGTGACGGAGGCTGGATTCACCACAAAGGTAAAGCCATTCACTTTCCCATCTCCTTCCAGGGCCCAAGAGAAGCCCTAGAAAGTGTTCCCAGCTGCTTTGTTAGGTGTGCAAAAGTACATTGTCATCCTAATTGTTTAAGTTGCCTTCGTTTGTGTTAGGCAGCACAGAGGTCCCTGTAGGCACTCTGAGGCTCCAAGGAAGGACAGGAGTTGGAGCCACAGTGAGTTTGAGTTTGCTGGGTTCTATCTATGTGGTTTGATCCCTTTGTGTCTATTTCCGTTGTCCCTAAACATATTTTCTTCCACTGTGCCACAAGAGAATCAGCTCATGGAATCCAACAATAACTGTTTCTTTAGAGAACATTTTCATGTCATTGTCAATTTGTTGTTATTGTTATTACATGCTATCGAATCAGAACCCCAGCTCATAGTTAACCTCCAGTTAACTTTCAAAAGGCATAAATTTGCATGGGCAGAGATTGTCCAACCTCTTGTGGAGCAGCTGGTGGGTTTGACCCTTGTGCCTTTGGGATTGCAACCCAGCTTCTTACCATGAGGCCACCAGAGTTCCCTACTGTTATTTGGAGGTGACCAAATCATCTAGCCAAAAATATAGGGGTAACAGCTCACAGTAACCCCATGAACAACAGATGTGAACCTTGGCCTATCCTGCGCCATCCTCACTGTTGGGGTCGAAGTTAAGAAGAGTGGCAAAAAGAGGCAGAACTCATGCTAGCCAGTGACAGTCAAGGGTCAAACAGGGTGGCCAGAACCAGGCTTTGCCCTGTCAGAGTCAAGGAATGAGAACCCTGCAGTGGGTAGTATTTCAGACACATAGCGACATCAAGAAGGATTGACCAGAACTGCCAATTACATCAAGGCTCTCTCCACATGGAGAAAGGGTTTGTTCTTTTCTGCTTTAGGAGAAATGGCCCATCCTGGCCTCTAGGACATATCTTTTCTAATAAAAAAATACACTTGTTTGTCTTTATTTTTGTCTCATTGCCTTTCTAACAAGGGCCCACGCCAGGATTTATTCTGAGCAGGACATAACTACGGGATGTGTCTATGACCAATCTCTCTCTTGTCTTCCAGCTCAATCTTTGTCCATGCAAGGAAGACTGTAGCCGGTATATGCTGCATGCAATACTCACCACCTCTGACGTCCTTGAACTGCAGTCACTGTGTCAACATGTCTTCTTGGGCATCATTCTGATTCTCTGGTCTTCCACCTCTTCCAGGTGATTATGTCTTTTTCCAAGGATAGATCCCTCCTGACCACACGCCTAAATTATGTGAGAGGAACTGTCACTGTCCCAGCCTCTAAGGAGCATCCTGGTTGTGCTTCCACCAAAACAGATTTGTTTGTTCTTTTGGTCGTCCATGGAATAGTCAGTACTCTTTGCTAACACCACATTTCAAAGGCATTAATTCTTTGATCTTACAATTGTACAGTCTCTCTGTGCTTAAACTCTCCAGCTTTAAAACAAGAATAATAATAATAGAGCTTGCACCACAGGGTAATAAAAATTAAAACAAGAATAAAATGATGTATTGCATTTCCCAAATCTGCTATAAATACTTCTTAAAGAGTTAAGAGTAAAGATGTCACTTTGAGAAATAAGTGTGCTTGACTCAAACTAAGAGATTTTTCAATCACCACGTAGGTGAGTGAGCATGAATGAGAAAGATTGAAGACGAACTGATGGGTTTGAATTCACAACCTAATTATGGTGTTGGTGATGAATATTGACTATACCATGGAATGCCAGAAGCATGAACAAATCTGTCTTGGGGAAGTACAGCCAGAGTGCTCTTTAGAAGACAGTAAGACTTTGTTTCATGTAACTTAGGCATCTTTTCAAGAGAACATACCTAAATTATCATCTTTGGAGAAGGACATGATAGTTGGCAAAGCAGAGGTTCAGTGGCAAAGAAGGGCCTCAAGGAGCTGGAGTGACACATTGGCTGCATAAATGAACTCGATCAAAACCAACTGAGGCTGCTGCAGGATCGGGCAGTGCTTGCTCTGTTGTGCCTGGGGTCACTGTGAGTCACACTGACTTCCCAGCACCCAGCAACACCACCTAGGAGAAGTCTGCAAGTGCTCAGTGGCAGTTGTTATTAGTTGCTGTCCTATTATTCTGACTCGTAATGATTACACTTCCAATGGAATAAAATACTGCCCAGGTATGACTTGCTATGTTTGTACCCACTGTTACCGCTATTGAGTCAATCCACGTCATTGAAGGTTTCCCTTATTTTTACTGACCTACTCGTTAGTCACAAAGTCTTTTTTTTAGCAAATGGTCTTTCCTGCTGCTTTGTTCAAAGGAAGTCTTGCCATCTCTACTTCTAAGCAGCATTCTGGTTGTATTTGGGATCCCTTTGTTTCTTATTCTTTTTCTTTTGTGTGTTAATGGTTTCTCCTGTTTTCTTGTACTTTCAGACTCATCCAAACACCTCTTCTGTGTATGATCCGTGACCTCAGGCTGGGCTGGCTGGGCGTCTCTGGGTTCCCTCTCTTGGCACTGCCATCCTTCTCACTCTTCTCACCATGCAGTCATCACGTTCCTGCCTGCCTTGTGCTCAGGAAGCACAGTCCTCCTCATCAGGGCAGGAGTTCACTCATTCTCTTAACTAATTTGATGATTCCGATACTCAATATGTCTAGAGCTAGGCATAGACTATTGTTCAATAAGTGCTATAGAGGCTGAAGGAGTTAAAAAGAGCATAAAAAAAAAATCGAAGGACAAAGATGCTAAAATATAGAACAATCAACTTTTTCAGCTCTCTGGATAATTTGGTTTTTACATTACTGCACAGAATGTGAACTTATCTGTTTTTCTCAGTGATCCCGTATTGAGTTGCTGCCTGGACAATTCTTGGGTCTCATAGCTTTATATTTCTGTAAAACAGAATTAAAAAGCTGGAGTGGGGGCAGAGAGAGAGCATGAGTGCTGGTGGTGAGGAGAGTGCTGGGCAGAGGAAGAAGCCCTCGGTCAGCTGCTAGGAAACAGGTATCCAAGGACAACACTTTAAAGGAGAATAAAGCAGTAGAAATAAAATTTTAAATAAGCATTTAAGAACACAAAACCCCACCTGCTGGGTTAAGTGCTGGCTAAGGGCTTGTCAGTCCAACAAAGCAGTGCTCCTGACTTATTAGAGCTAATCTCTCCCTTCTTTTTAAAATTAAAAAGTAATTCACTGTGTTAAAAATATATGTATAGGCAAAACAGAAGGATAAAAATAAATATTAAAACTGCCATAGCTTTTATATTCTATACCCCCCCCAGTAATATGTTTAAGCATAGAGTAGCATTGCATTATTGTGGTGAATACATTTGCCATTTTAAAGTATACGTTTCAATGCCATTAATTACATTTATGATACTGTATTACTATTTCCAAATTTTTTTTTATTTCCAAAATTTTTATCACCTTTAGCAGAAACTCAATACCCCTCTATGATCCCGCTGCAGGTCCCCTGCCCACCTGCCTCTGATGACCACGGATGAATTTTGTAAGTGCCTAGATTTTTTTAAAAAACAAAAACAACTCTAGGTTTTTAATATAAGTGAGATCTTAATACTATTTGTCCCTTTGCGGTGGACTCATTTCACTCATCATCATACTTTCAAGATGTAGCCATGTCATTACAGTTATTAAAATATAACTTTTCTTCTGGCTGAACAAGATGCCATTGTATATATGTTGTTGTTGTTGTAGTATTGTTTTGTACCATCAAATCACTTGAGACTCTGAGCCCTGCTCTATACTGAGTCAACTTCATTGTCTCTGACACGCCTACAACCATAACCCCATTCACTGAGTCAATCCATCTCACCCCAGGTCTTCCTCTCTTGAGCTGTCCCTCCACCCTCTCAAATATGACATCCTTCTCCATGGTCCCTTCTGTCAACATGCCCAAAGTATATCAAACAAAACTTCAGAATTCTTGCCTCCAAGGAGCAGCCTGACTTGATCCTCTCAGGGATAAACTTGCTTGTTCTCCTAGCAGTCTATGTTGTATATTCAATACTCTTCTCCAGTACTACAGCTCAAAGGCATCAAATCTCCTATCATCCCTAGTCGTTGTCCAGCTTTCTGATGTATAGCAAGTAATTACAAAGACCATGACCTGGATCAGGTGCACTTTCCCAATACAACTCATCATTTGATTTCCTGGCTGCTAGTACCAAGAGTGATGATTGTGGAACTGTTAATTTTGTTTTTTCACTCATCTGTTGATAGACATTTGAGTTTTTTCCACCTTTGGCCATTGCCAGTGCGAGTTTGAAAGACTACATAGGGAGGTTCATTCATCCAACGTGGCTAAAAAAATGCTCTAAAAATCAAAAATAGAAGTAAAAGGATGTCTACGGATTTGACACAGTGACTGTGGCAATGGGGTCAGACATGTCAGAAACTATGAGGTTGACTCAGGATAGGGCAGGGTTCAGAGCTGTTGTTCATAGGGTTGCTATGAGTCATAGTTGACTTGAAAGCACAAAACAACAACAGTGTTGTTTTGGTGGCCTAATGGTAAGAAGCTTCAATACAATACTAAAGACACACAGTTCAAATCCACTAGCTATTCCACAGAAAAAGAATGGGTAATCTCCTCCTATGGGATTAATTGCCTCTGAAAAGCCATTGGATGGTTAGCTATGAGTTTCTTCCAACTCCACAGCACACAACAGTGTTGCATAGAGACACAAACTGGATGGAAACACAACAATATGCATATATTTATTTGTTGTTGTTGTTGTTATGTGCCATCGAGTTGCTTGCGACTCATAGCGAGCGACCCTATGTACAAGAGCTCTATACGCTCTTCTATCCTGTGCCAACCTAGCCATCTCAAACGCACTTATTCCCGCCTCTCTAGTCACAGAATCGATCCATCTCATCAAACGTCTTCCTCTCCTTCACCACCACTCCACTCTGCCAAACATGATGGCCCTCTCCAAGGACCAGTCCCTCATTGCAACATGCCCAAAATATGTCAGATGAAGCTTCAGAATCCTTGACTCCAGGGACCATTCTGGCTTTACCCTCTCCAGGACAAACCTGTTTGTTCTCCTAGCAGTCCATGGTATATTCAACACTCTTCTCCAGCACCACAGCTCAAAGGCATCAATTCTTTTTCTATCAACCCTAGTCACTGTCCAACTCTTTGATGTGATGCATAGCACGTAATTGCGAAGACTATAGCCTGGATCAGGTGCACCTATTTACAGTAGAAGAAAAAAATTTCCTACTTAAAATATATTAGATGTAATGTATATGTTGTTGTTGTTGGTTACCATAGAGTCAAACATGAGTCATAGGGATCCTGATCCGATGAACAAAAGACCTGAAGCCTTTCTATAACTTTTGTCATTTATTAAAGTTCATTGAGTTTCCAGAGGAATGTTATTTAGGAAGTGGCTGCCACTTCTGCATATACTTAAAATGTAATTCATACCCTTTCTATACCTATGACATATTAGGATTTGATCTTGGAAGGTTTTGAAATTTGACTCCTTCCTTTGCTCCTTCTTTACTGACTCAACAAAGACTATGTAAAATGTCCCAAACTCAGAGTAGTAACTGGGGGCCCAGCATGTAAGGATGCTCAGTAAAACAGATTCTATAGGGCCTGGAGTTTGGGGTTAAATGCCTCCACTGAGGTCAGTGATGGGATGGCGTGCAGGGTGCTTTGTAAGCCTGTCTGGGTGTCCATGACTTCTCCTTGCAATGTGCTTGGGAATCCCAGTCACCCCTGTAACCTATACCCTAGCTACCCCTCCACCCCTCTTTAAAGCTATTATCACTCTTCCAACTTGTCACTTCCAAACAAAGGCCCAGCACCTGTATGCTGAGGCTTTTGAAAGTAGAAGCAACAGCTGTGCAGGGAAAGCCCAGAATCAGGAGGGAAGTCCTGGCCGAGTCTGAAAATACAACCCAGCCTGACAGCCCAACAAAGGGCCTCTTGTCAGACACAGCGAGAGGGGCTGTCCTGGCTGCTCCTCAAGAGGCTGTTCTGGGGCCACGTGGGGAGAGAGCCCAGACCTCCCTCCTTCTGCCTGGGGTGTCTTTCACCAACATCTCTCTTGAGTGGATCAGCCTACCCTCAATAAACAAGCCCCTTCACCTCTCACCCTTGTCCTTTGCTTCTGTAGCATACTAGAAATAAGTTTTCAGACAGGCAAGGCTGAGATGAAGCCCTGGTTGGGGAGGAAGAGGGAGTGCATGGAAAAGCATTTAAAAAGCGACCCTGGAAACAGATTTGCTCTAACAATATTGTCAGCTGCATCCAAAGTGGGTTCTCCGCAAAGGCAGCCTACCTTCTGTACCTCTAGGGGTGGAAGGCCTCACCTCTGCTCACTGGATGTCCATTTGGACCAGCAAAGAATATCTTTCTCATCTTTAAGATGGTCAATTACTCTTAAATAGCTTAAAAAAATGGGGTGGGCGATCAAGAAGACAAAGTAAACACTAAGGAAGTTGGAAAATGAAGCAACAGAAAATGAGCCAAACCTGTTACTGTTTTGTCAGCTCTGACTCATATATCCATGCCACCACCATAGGACAGAGCAGAAGTGTGAATCTTCACAGAACCAGCCTGTAACACCTTTCTCTTGGGGAGTAGCTTGTGAGTTTGTGCTGCTAACCATCTGATTTACAGTCAAGTGCTCCAGCAAATAACTACACCAATAAAGGGAGCAGCAAGTGTAATATAAAGGTTTTAAAAAAACTGAGGAGGGCTCAGTGCAACTTTCTTCGGTTGTTCAGCATCTGGGTTCATCCGACACCAGCCGCCTCCACCATGCCGCCCAAGTTTCACCCCAACGAGATTAAAGTCGTGTACCTGAGGTGTACCGGTGGGGAAGTCAGTGCCACTTCTGCTCTGGCCCCCAAGATCGGCCCCCTGGGTCTGTCTCCAAAAAGGGTTGGTGATGACATTGCCAAGGCCACCTGTGACTGGAAGGGACTAAGGAGTACGGTGAAACTGACCATTTAGAACAGACAGGCCCATATTGAAGTGGTGCCTTCTGCCTCTGCCCTAATCATCAAAGCTCTAAAGGAACCACCCTACCTACAACCAGGAGAAGATAACATAGATGAATGGGATCTTCTAAGACTCAAATCCCTATGCACAT
>NW_006399997.1:778642-780572 GCF_000299155.1 Elephantulus edwardii | reverse complement strand
GGATGGCAGGGAAGAAGAACAAACTGGGGAGGAGGGTGGAGAGAATGGTGCGGCAATGAAGGAGTGAAAGCCCAGAATCCCTGTGAATATTCATTGAAACTAATAAAATTTAATAATAATATTAAAAAAAGGAACCACCCAGAGACAGAAAGACGCAAAAAAAATAGTAAGCACAGTGGAAATATCACTTTTGATGAGATTGTTGCATTGCCCGGCAGATGTGACACCGGTCTTTAGCCAGAGAACTCTCTGGAACAATTAAAGAGATCCTGGGAACTGCCCAATCTGTGGGCTGCAATGCTGATGGCCGTCACCCTCATGACATCATAGAAGACATCAGCAGTGGTACTGTGGAATGCCCAGCTAGCTGAGGAACTACAGATGAAAAGATTTCAATAAAGGATCATTTATTAACCAAAAATAAATACATACATACATACATGCATACATACATAAATGTATGTTTACTTAAAAAAAACCGTTTTAGGGAGCTCTGGTGGCCTAGTGACAAGAAGCTGCAGTGCAATCCCAGAGGTACGGGTTTGAATTCACCAGATGCTCTGCTGAAGAAGCGGGGGGCAATCTCCTCCTTTACCAGTCAGATCCGATTTGAGAGTACACACACAAAAAATAATAAAATAAAATTTAAAATTGAAAAAACCCACTCACTTTTTTGTTTTTTTTTTAAAAAAACCTTTTTATTGTGCTTCAGTTACAAATATAGAGAGAAGATTGGCTTTCCGTTTCATAATTTACATGTTTATAACATTAATTACATTACAACAACACTCTTCCCATTTCTTTCCTGTTATTCTCATTTCCACTATCCCTCTATCTTATCTCTGTTGCCTTCTAAACTTTTCCCATGGACAAATACTGATCTTTTTTCTTTATCTAGATACTGAGTTTTCTCTCCTCTCTTCTTCATCAAAGAACATTTCTTTCTTTATGTAAACCTTTCCTTAGCATTTTATAATAGTGACCTTATAAATACTTGCCTTTTGTGACTGACTTATTTTACTCACCAAAATATCCTCTATCTTCATCCATGTATATGATCTTTTCTTGAATTCATTATTCTTTAATGTACCATTGTATTCCATGTGTGTATGCACCATGGTTCATTCCAATGAGGGTTTTTTTCATCCCTTTGCTATTGAAAATAATCCCACAATGTATTTGGGAGTGTGTGTGTCTGTTCATGTCCTGTTATTTCTTTAAGCTGTAGTGGGATTCCTAGATCAAATTATTTTTCTCTATCCAACTTCTTAAAGAAGCGCCTGACTCTTTTCCACAGTGGTTGTACCATTTTACACTCCTACTATCCATGTATGAAAGTTCCAATCTCTCCATACACTTGCAATGCTTGTTGTTTTCTGTCTTATTGAAATTTTGCTGTTAAAACTGGTTGAGTGGTATCTCACAGCTTATTATCCCAATAGCTAGAGGTGAAACTCTGTCTCATATTCTTTGTTTTCAGGAGGGATCTGTCTTTGGAAAAAGATATCCTGCTGGGAAAGGTGGAGAGTCAGAGAAAAGACTCTCAACAAGATGGATAGATACAGTGACTATGAACAATGCACTTGAGCATATTAGAATCCATGAGGATGGTACAGAATAGAGCAAAGATTGGATCTGTTGTTCACAGGGTCCCTGAGAAATTAAGCTGACTTGAAGGCACCTCACAACAACAGTAGCTAATGAGGAGCTCTGGTGGCCTAATGGGTAAGGAGCTGCACTGTTAATCCAAAGGCAAATGGTTTGTGTCTATCAGTGAAAGATGGACAAAAAGATGGACAGTGAAAGATTTCTAGCCTCTGGAAACCCACTGCAGAGTCAGGTATAGGTCAGTTCTAATTGAATGATAACTTATTACACTGTGCTGCAATACAATAATCTCTAGTGACATAGACTGTAGTTGTGCTGCTGA
>NW_006399997.1:761585-769125 GCF_000299155.1 Elephantulus edwardii | reverse complement strand
TTGGCAGTCCATGGTATGTTCAAGACTCTTCTCTAGTACCAAAATTTAGGTTAGTGTTCTGAAAAAAATTTTTTAGTACTTCCTGTGTGTCTCTGCATATATTTATTCTGAAGTATTTTCTCTTTTCAGTAGCTCTTGTACATGACATTATTTTCTTTATTTCTTTTTCAGAGTGTTGTGTTGTTTTGGTTTTTTTGTTTGGTTTTTTTTTTTTCGGCAACTGGAGAAGAATCCAAGTTATTTTTATGTTTTTCTTGTGTCTAGCCACTTTGGTGAATCTGTCAATTAGTTGCAATAGTATTCTTGTTGAGTCTTTGGCATTATCTATATACATTTGGTCATATCATCTAAAAATATGAAGTCTTAATTCTTCCTTGCTCACCTGGATATCTTTTATTTATTTATCTTTTCTGTCTTACTGCCCTAGTGAGGACTTCCAATACAGTATTAACTAAGAACAGTGATAGAGGGCATCCTTGTCTGGCTTCCATTCACAAAGGGAATGCTTTCAGTGTTGGCCTTGATTTTACATATATATATCCGTTAATTATACTGAGGAATATCCCTTCTACTCCTACTGTGTTGAGTTTTTATTAGAAATGAATTTATAAAATTTATCAGATAACTTCAATATAATTATGCCATTCTTTTCCTTTTTCTTATTTATGCAGTGAATTACTTTGCTAATTGAACCACTGTTGCACCTGGTGTGAATCACACTTGGTCACGATGTCTTATTTCTTTGGTATGCTTTGGATTCTACTGAGTAGGGTTTTACTGAGAATTTTTACTTATGTGTTCATGCAGGATAGATTTTAATTACTATCTTTACCTGGTTTTGATATTAGGGTTATGCTTGCTTCATAAAGTAAGTTCTAGAGTATTCTATCCTTTTCTGTGTTCTGACATAGTTTGAGTAGAATAGACATCAGTTCTTCTTTGAATGTTTGATAGAATTTTCCAGTAAAGCCATGTGGATAAAAACAACAACAACAACAATAAAACCTTAGGAAATGCGCAGTTTCTAAAAGTCATCTTCTGTCTCTTTTGTTATGGGCTTGTTAAAATTTTCTACCAGTTTAGGTAGGCTGTATGTTTCTTAAAACTTATCCATTTCTTCTATGTTTTTAGTCTATTTTACAGGTTTAGGTTAGTTGCATATTTCTGAAAATTTGTCCATTTCTTCTAGTTTTCAGATCTGTTGGAATACAGTTCCTCAGCGTATTCTGTTATTATTGTTCTTTTTAGTTCATCTGTTTCCGTTGTGATGTTGGCACTTTAATTTTTCATTTGTGTGATGCAAACAATTTTAAATAAGAGCTAGCTGCGACCTCAATTTTTAGATTCACAAGTTCAGGCTCACTTGTTCCCCATTGCTCGATTCCTCATTGGCTCACGGCTACCCCCGTGTGTCTGATGTAAAAAAAAAATCATTAACAACGGTTGCCTCATCAATTTTGCTTTACAACAAATGGTGTAAACTACTACCAGTCTATATTCGTTCCCATCACAATAAATGATATACAATTAAAGCAATGACACAGCTTGTTAATGAAGTCTGTATAACCCAGGTAAATTTTCCAAGTCTTCCGATTCACAAGATAATCTTTTTGTTGCCTTCTCTCTCTTTTTCTGTGCCATTGCTGAAGGGAATGAAGTTAATCCATAGAAAGAAGGATTATGATTGTATTAGAGATGTAAATTCTACTAACAATAACTCCCCCCATGGAAATAACATGACTTATTTATTGATCTGCTTTTATTTTATAGCATTCTATAAAAATCTTATATACAGGTTAATGGGAAACTTGCAAAAACAGGCTATGACGTCAAGTAATTTTTTTTTCTATATTTTATTAATTTTCATAAACATTTACAGAGATTTTGGGTTTCCATTCATTCATTGTTGCACTATTCTCTCTACCCTCCTCCCAGTTTGTTCTTGTCCAAATGCCACAGTGCTTGTCAAAGCCAGTTCTGATTAATCTTCTTTGTCAGTGTGTCCTTTGCCATTCCCTATCACTCCTCCCTGAGAGAGACTTCACCCTGAGTCATAAGGAAAAGGGGATGGCGTATTCTCTTAGCTACTTCCTGCTGAAAAGGGACACTGTAGGTTTCAGGGTGAAAGATCTTCTCTCACTACTCTAAAGGGCCCCTTTGGCAGTAGGAAACACATAGACTATTATGGAGATTGATTTTGGAATTTAGATGCACTCTTATCAATTTTGCTTAGCCATACATGTTCATATCCTTGAAGATGAATCATGGGGGTGTTGCAACCTAGAAGACACAATTTTGACTAACAAGTTATAAGTACATGAGTCCAAAAATTATGGAAAAGTAAAAGAAAAGATTCTTTCATTGTTTTACAAACCCTCCCCCAGGTCCCCTCCACCATGTAGCCCTCGCTCTAGACTCCTGTGATGACAGAAATACCTAGTTATATATCTCTTTTAAACAGTTTTCTCCCTCCTCTGTTTCAGTGCAGTATACATTATTGAACCCATCCTACTCAGTCTCTCCCCAACCCCAAGGACAGTCCCATTCTACAACAGTGGCATCATGTAATATTTGTCCTTTTGTGACTGGGATATTTCACTCAGCATAATGTTCTCCAGAGTCAACCATTTTGAATAATATTGCATGAGTTCCTTGTTGTTTAATGCAGCATAGTATTCCATTGTGCGAATATACCACAGCTTCTCTAGCCATTCGTTTGTTGATGGGCACTTAGGTTGTTTCCAACTCCTTGCTATTGTGAACAAAGCTGCAATAAACATGGGTGTGCATATATCTGCTTGGATGTCAGCTATGGTCTCTTTAGGGTATATTTCCAGTAGTGGAATTGCTGGGTCAAATGGTATCTCTATTTGCAACTTTTTGAGAAAGCGCCATACTGCTTTCCACAGGGGTTGCACCATTTTACACTGCCACCAACAGTGAACCAGGGTTCCAGTTTCTCCACAACCTCGCCAGCATTTGTTGCTTGCTGTTCTGTTAAATTTTGCTATTTTGACTGGGGTGAGATGATATCTCATAGTTGTTTTAATTTGCATCTCTCTTAGGGCTAGGGATTTTGAGCATTTCTTCATGTGTTTGTTAGCCATCTGAATGTCGTCTTCGGTGAAATGCCTGTTCATATCCTGTGCCCATTTTTCTATTGGATTATTTACCTTTATCTTGTTGTGGTGCTCAAGTATTTCATAAATTCTGGATATAAGTCCCTTATCTGATATGTTATTACCGAATACTTTTTCCCAGTCAGTGGCTTCCCTTTTTACCCTACTGGAGAAGTGTTTGGATGTGCATAGGGATTTGAGTCTTAGAAGGTCCCATTCATCTATGTTATCTTCTCCTGGTTGTAGCTACGTCAAGTAATTTTTGACGCATGGTTCAAACAGGTATCAAAGTGAAAAGTCCTCAAGCGCTATTGGTGCAATTGCCTTTGTTGTTGTTTTTATGTGCTGTTGAGTTGCCTGGGACCCATAGTGACCTGCTGTGTCCTGAGCTAGTCTCACTAATTCCGACACACCAACCCCTATTGACCCAGTCACTGTACCAATCCATCTCATACAGGGTCTTCCTCTCCTGCGCTGTTTCTCCACCCTTCTGAGTATGAAGTCTTTCTCCAAGGACCAATCTCTCCTGGCCACATGCCCAATATATGTGAGATGGAGCTTCAAGTGAATGCATTTTGACAAGTGTATGTGTGTACATGAAGGATGTGGAGGGGGTCAGTGGTCAGCAGAAATTAGTGAAACTACAGGATAAATGTTGCTTATTTTCTTGAATTGTTGACTTTACGTAAAGACGGAGGAGAAATTTACAGTTCTTTTTCTTTTTTTTTTTTCTTAAATAATGATAGAACACAATGTATGAATTAGTCAGGATTAAGTTCAGCTGTAATAGGAAAATTCTAATTAGTTGTAGCTTAAAGATAATTTCTTTCTGTTTTATATTCAGAGGTTTGAGTGGTATTTTAGAGCTAATATGGCCTTCCATAGGATCAATGATATAGGTTCCTTTGTCTTATTGCTTGGCCTTAAGTAACTTCCATTCTCAAAGCTGTCCATGGCACAACATAACTACCAAACAGAAACCTTTCAATCTGTGTTCCAAGTAGATAGCAGGACGGAAGAACAGCTACTACTTTCAGCAAGTCACTCTTCATATGACATGCGTACAACGTTCTTCAAAGGAGGCTGATGTGTACCACCTAGTGGTAGGGAATTGAGCTGCTACCCAACGGTGGTTGTTAGGTATCATTTAGTAGAGTACGACTCATAGCTACCCTGTGAACAGCTATCCTCATCATCTCTGACACACTAGAGCCCATTGCTGAAGTCACCCTGCCATTCCATCTCATTGGGGGCCTTCCTCATTCGCTGACCCTCCGTCTTTCCAAGCATGATGCCCCTTTTCAAAAAAGCTACATGTCCAAAGTATGAAAGAAGTTTCAGCATTTTTGCCTCTAAGGAATACTCTGGTTTCACATTCTCCAGGGTATATCTATTTGTTCTTTTGGCAGTCCATGGGATATTCAGTACTTTTCTCCAACACCACAACTCAAAGCCATTGACTCTTTTATTATCCTTATTTATTGTCCATCTCTAATGTGAAGCAGGTGATTGATAAGACTAAACCCTGGGCCAGACTCACCTTTGTTTTCAAACTGACATCATTGCTTTTAAGCATTTTTGAGAGGTCCCTTACAGTGGACTTGCCCAATGCAATACATCTCCTGATTTCTTAACTGCTGGTACCAAGGGTGTTGACGGTGGATCCAAGCAAGATGAAATTATTGACAGTCTAAATACTTTTCCCATCTGTCATAATATTGACTGTGGTGAAGACCTTTGCTTTCCTGATGTTGAGATGTAATCAATGCCAAAAGCCATAATACTTGATCTTATGCAGCAAGTGTTCATATACTCACTTTCAACAAGCAAAGTTGTGTCATCTGCATCACACAGGTTGTTGGTGAGTTTGTCTCTGATCCTGATGCCACAGTCCTCTTCATAGAGTCCAGTTTAATGAACTATTTGCTCATCAGACAGATTGAATTGGTATGGAGAAGCAACCCTGATGCACACCATTTCCAATTTTAAACTATGCAGTGTTCCCTTGCTCTGTTCAGACAACAGCTTCTTGACAGAGGGATAGATTCCTCATGGGCATAATTAAGTATTGTGGGATTCCCATTCATCTCAATTTTAGTCATAAATTATGGCTAATCATAATTTAATTATGACTCACATAGTAAAATATCTTTGTATAGTAAATAAAACACAAATAGACATTCTTCTGATTCATTTCACATTAGCAATGATATCCCTAATGCCACAGCCTCTTCTAAACCCAGTTAGAACTTTTGGCAATTCTCTGTAAACATACTGTTTTAGTTATTTTTTGGATAATCTTCAGCAATATTTTGCTTGCATATGATATTAATGATAATTTTTCAATAATTTCCACATTCTGTTGACTCACCTTTCCTGGGAATGAGGACATATATAGATCTCTTCCAGGCAGCTGTCCTTCAAATTTCCTGGCATAAACTAGTAAGTACGTCCAGGGCTGCATTTGTTAGCTGAAACATGTCAATTAGTATTCCATTGATTCCTGGGCCTTATTTCTTGCAGGTCCTTCAGTGCAGCTTGAACCCAAGAGTACACAGTTCAAATCCACCAGCTGCCCTGTGAGAGAAAGATGGATAATCTCCTCCCTTGAGATTTACTGCCTCTGCCTCTGAAAACTCACTGGAGAGTCAGCCCTGGGTTGGTTCTGACTCAATGGTATACAATAATAAACAAGACTATGAAAGGGACTCTGGTGGCCTAGTGGATAAAGTGCTGTGCTGTCAACCTAAAGGCAAGTGGTTCAAATCCACTTTCTGCTCCATGGGAGAAAGATAACAATGTCCTCCAGTGCAATTTACAGTGTCTGAAAAATCCCATGGAGGGTTAGTTAGCTATGAGTTCTCACTCAACAGCTCATAGCATCCCTACAAGACTATAAAAGAAGGGCAATGGATGTCAAATCACAATCAAATGGATTGAGAAATCACAGTACATTCACTTGATGGCATACTACACAGCAGGCAGGAGCAATGCTTTTGTAAATCACTACCTAACTTGGGAGGGACTGGAGAGCATTATGCTGAGTGAACTAACTCAATCCCATAAGGACAAATACTGTATCAGTCCATAACTGTAGAATGTATATGGAGATCCAAGGGGGGAAAGGTGGGAGCAGCAGGGCAGGGTGGTGGTGGTGGTGGCATAGTTAATCATGGAGTTGCACAATTTGGTGAATGCTGGGGGGGTTGGCTGGGGGAAATGGGAAGGATCTGTGTGAAGGATAATGTATGCGAGCTTTTGAGTAAACCAGTATATAATAAAATTACAAATTGGCAGCAGGAGAGGCATCCACTTCCGAAATGGCTTGCTTCCAGAAACTCTATGAATGTGAACAAACGACGAACATTATACAAATGTTCAGGTCTTTTGTTCATAGAGTTGCTATGAGTCATCTACAACTCGATGGCACTTAACAACAACAGCAACAGCAATTTAAAAAAGGGAAGGGTAATGGTAATTAGGGATATTTTAAACAAACTCCCAGGTGAGGCTGAGGCTGTGGGGTCCATAGTCACATTACACCAGGCACATTACATGACCTGACCTCTGCCAACTTCTATGACCTTCTCCTCCTATCTCTTTATCTCTCTTTCAGCTACAACAACCTTGCTAGAGCTTGAGCATGTCAATCTTGCTTTCCCACCGCGAAGACCATGAAGTTGCTATCATCTTTAGTTGAAATTCTGCTTTCAAGCCTTGCCATTCAGCATTCAGATAAAATAGCTTCTCTGGTACTTGATCCAGTTTTAATAGCACTTGGAATTGCATTGTTTGTTTATCATCATGGTTCTTTTTTCTTTTTTTTTTGTTAATTTCAATGAATATTTACAGAGATTTTGGATTTCCATTCATTCATTGTTGAACTTTTCTCCCCACCCATCCACCCCCACCCACAGTTCGCTCTTCTTTTTGAAAAGTGAAAGAAAAATTCCTTCATTGGTATACAATCCCCCGCACCCCTCCACCCCCACCCCAAGTATACTCCATTCTGCAACCTTCATTCCGGACTCTTACGATAATTATAATGCCCTAAAATATATTGCTTTTAAACTGTTCTCTCCCTCATCGGTTTCAATGCAGTATACATAATTCATCCAGTTTTTCTCATTCTTACTCTAACCCTGATGTTAGTCCCATTCTACAGCAGTGGCAGTATGCAGTGTTTGTCCTTTTGTGACTGAGATATTTCACTCAGCATAATGTCTTCCAGGGTCACCCATTTTGAATAATATTGCATGAGTTCCTTGTTTTTCAATGCAGCATAGTATTCCATTGTGTGAGTATACCACAGCTTCTCTCTCCCTTCATTTGTTGATGGGCACTAAGGTTGTTTACAACTCCTTGCTATTGTTAAAAAGCCGCAGTAAACATGGGTGTGCATATCTCTGCTTGGATGGCAG
>NW_006399997.1:758017-760880 GCF_000299155.1 Elephantulus edwardii | reverse complement strand
TTTTCCAATTTTGCCACTACCATTTGTTAAAAAAGGCTTTTGTTTCCCCACTTAACTGATTTTATCTCCTTGTCAAAAATAGTTGACCATAAATAGATGGGCTGATTTCTGGGTTCTCAGTTCTATTTCATTAATCTATGTGTCTGTCATTGTACCAGTACAGCATGGTTATTTTTTTTGTTGTTCCCTCACCTCAAGAATGTTTGCATTAAGAGAGAGAGAATTTGTCTTGATCAACAGTGAAATCTCTGTCACCTGTAGATGCTTGGTGTTTGTAGGATAAACAACGAATAATGAATAATCTCCCAAAGGACAATGTTTGCTCTGAGATATGGAGTCATGACATAGAGTCTCCTATTATTATAATTTTCTATTATCTAGCAAATACAATGCCTGTTGATCTTCAGATGAAGTTAAAATAGCACTCACCTTTACAGTTGGAGATGATGGCTTTGAGCTTGTCTCTAGACAGGAGATATGAAGACGAGACAGCAGACTCTGCCACAGGCCTCCACAGTTCACCTACCAGCACTTTTGTTTGTCCTAGATTCTTCCATCCCTTTACCAGGCTGTTCCGAATTTAATACGTATGAATCAGAGGATACCAGACCAGCCTGTAGGGAATGCACGTGATGAGGAGATTGGAATTTTATAGGACTGAATGCCTAAACTGCTGTCAAGAGTCAAGTGTTTCAATTACTCATTCATTTTATAATATACTGAACACCTACTTTGTTTTAGGCATTGTACTAGATGATGGGACACACAGAGCCCTGGCTATTAGGAAATTTTGTCCCAAACTTGACAAATGATACCAAACACAACAAAGATTCTTTGTTTTTATAGTATGTGATGATAGGCTTTGTTACACACTATCTAGACTTTTTGCTTAAACAAATGTTTCACTGGTCAGTCAATTCACAATGCCAGGCAACATTCAGTACTAATGAGCTGGTATTTGCAAAGTAATTCGATTGCTGAGTTGAGAAGACTCCTTTGGGAAGTCCCTTCCTCTTTGACACTCAGCAGGCAGGAAAGGGAAGAGCAACCCCCACTTCTGCCCCCACACATTTCTTTATCTCATATGCAAGAAAGGGAGGGCTTATTCTCCTGCAATCAATTTTTAATTCCTTCTAGCTGGTGGTGAAAGAGTAGAAGAGAATGGCTGCATGCACTCTAGGTGCATTTATGTATGAAACAGAACTTAACTAGTAATTTAATTTCCATGTTCATTTAGAAGCCAGGATGCCAATGATTGTCTTTTTTTAAATGAACATGTGCAAATATGCCTAGGAGCCTGACAAAGAGAGTATCACATATGTTCATTAATAAATAATATCAATACTGTGTATGGGCAGGGTGAAAACTTTCTAACTTCAAAGAGGTGCTTTCATATCTGTGATCTCACTTCATACTACAGATTATTATTTTAAAACTCCTCTCTAGGGAGTGGTAGTTCTAAGCATGCAAAGCCAGTGGGGGTGAAGATAATGAAGACTTGCCTCAGGCTACCTGACGTCATTCCCAGAAGCAGCCCAGTTCACAAGCCCTCCCAGGGCTCCTGGTGTCTACTTCTGTGGCTTTAAAAACACAAGACAGAGATGAGAAATCATACTAATTCCAAGCTGTACATACACTGAGTGTACGTACAGTACTAATACACTCAGAGATTAAACAGGGAGCCAGACAAAGGGGGACTTTCAGGAACATCTTTGAAGATTCTATAAACAAAGAGGAAAAGATTAATTCATACTGAAGACAGGCACCCAGAAATGCCCAAATTTGGGAAATCTTGGTCTCCTAAGGAGAAAAGCCAGTTCCTGTTCACTTTGTTTTCATAAAGTTTTCCTCTCCTCACTGTTTTTTGTCTACACATGCTTTCATTTTTAGTCACATATATATACATATTCTTGTCTAATCTTCTATTTTTTCCTCTTAGTAAAAATCTCCTGTTATTTACCCTAAAACTGGGTTGTGGACCAGGGAATACTCTTAATTTGTATTTATCAAAAGGGAAGGATTTTCCCCCTCAACAACTCAAGTAGCAGTAAAAACAAACAATAAAAACCTTGCCTGCCAGTGTATTTGGTTTTAAAGCCATCAGTAGATTTTTAACCTGTGTAAAAATATTTTTTTTAATTTTTTTTTCTTGTAAAAATCTTTTAAAAGAACTCTGACTAGGGAGAAGATTGCTCAGAATTTCTCATCTGGAAAATTGATAAGGCTCCTGGAGACCCTTGTTGTTGTTGTTGTTGTTGTTAGGTATTGTAGGTGGTGGCAATTCCTCCACCCTGGTTACTCCCAAGTAGAAATAATTAGCACCTATCTAATCACCTATCTCACCTATAATTAACTATTTTGAGTCTACTCTTATCAAGGATCAATAACTAAGTCATAACTACTAGGTGTTTCCACTACCTTCTCATTACAGAACTCACCCTGGGGACACTAAGACACAGGTTTAGTTTCTTGCCAAACACCAGGTATTCTTTTGATAGTCTCACCTGGCTGGCTCTTTTGGGTGAGCAAGCCCTCCTGTGCCTTGAGAGGCCACCAGAGCTCCCTTTGCATCCAATGGGTGCCAAATAAATACTGACTGAACGCAACTCATCATCCATAACTTGATCTCTCTGGGTCTCAGTATCCTCTGAGTAACTTTTTTTTTTAATTATTATACTAGTTTCTTTAAAAAATTTGAATACATTGTTTCCCAGACCAGATTCTTCCAATTTCTCTCACCCCCCTACCCATCCAATTGTACAAACCCATGATCATTCCTCCCTCCAACCCCACACATCCTCATCCCTCTGCTTCTTCCCCCCCCCCAATTGGTGGCCTTAAACCACTTGTCTTTGGGATTGCA
>NW_006399997.1:730487-757087 GCF_000299155.1 Elephantulus edwardii | reverse complement strand
TTAAAAATAAATAATTTTTTTTTAAAAAGAAAGTATTCTGCTCCAACTTAGGCTTAATGACTCTGGACACATCATCAGGAAAGGCTAACTGCTGTTAAAAAAAGACATTGCTGTTTATAAAGGAGATCAGTGAAAAATGAGGAAAAAGGTTGATACAACTGCCAAAATAATTTACTCAGTTATAGTCAAGAGTCTGAGAATGTCACAAGAATCATAAAATGTTTCCTTATCCATCCAGGTACCATGAGTTAGAAATGACTTGATGACAAGTAATTTTCTTCCTGGGATCCTGACATGGCATCAAAGGCCATTAGCCAAGAGAAGATATTGGGACATCAAATCTTGACCAAAAGGGTATCTATTACAATACTTAGAAAAATTAAAAACCAAAACCAAACCTTAATGAGTGAGATCAGAGCTTCCCAGATTTCCTGAAGAGTTTTGGAAATCCTTGTGTATCTTGAGACGCAGAGGTAGGTGGGCAAACTTGGAGAACAACCAACATTTAAAGGACAGCAAAGTTCCATTTCTTACCACGTAACTAGAGGAGAACAGATGGGGTCATGTCCTGGAATAGGGTCTGCACTCTGGAAGAAAAAGACACTCAAGTGCTTCCAACTTCAACGGGAAGGGGTCCGTGACTTCGTAAGGAAATTGTCCCATTACTAAAAAGAAAGTCAGTAACAATACTCTCAACTCCAGGCATACAAGAATAATCCAATATCTACTCTCATTACTATAATGAATTCTCCTAAAATGAGATCTGCTGCACATAAAGATTTATTATGAAACCATAGCAACAAAAAACAAATGTTTGGGAGAGTTAGTTATCTAATTCTCTTTCACTTGAGACTAAATGATGATAGATCAGTGAAATCCAAAACTATTCCCAAATTCCTCTTTAATGTTCATTTCAATCTCAGTCGCATCAAATTTTTATGATTTCTTTGTGTATGAATGAATAGCTGTAAAATGGACAGGAAAGAAAAAAAATTCATATCTCATGTGTTGCTGGTAGGACTGTAAATGGGTATGTTGTATTGTTGTTGTTAGGGGACATCAACTTGGTTACGACTCATAGTGACCCAATGAACAACTGATCTGAATTCTGCCCTACCCTGTGCCATCTTCACACTTCCTGACACATTAGAGCCCATGTGGCAGCCACTATGTCAATCCACCAGGTTGAGGGTTTTCCTCTCCTTTGTCTACCCTCTACCCTCCATCATGTCCCTCTTGAAGGAATAGCCCCTCCTAGTAACATTTCCAAAGTATGTAAGGTGAAGCCTAATCATCCTTGCCTACAACGAGCACTTCGACTGCACTGTGTCCAAGACATTATTCTTTATTATTTTGGCCGTCCGTGGGATGTTCAGTGCTCTTCTCCAACACCACAGCTCAAAGGCATCAATGCTTCTTCTGTCATCCTTATTTATTTTCCAGTTCTCAGATGCATAGCAACTCATCAGAAAGGTCATGGCCTGAATAGATGCTCCTTAGTCCTCAAACTGACATCATTAGTACTCAATAATTTGGAGAGGTCTCTAACTGCAGACTTTCCCAGTGTAGTAAGTCTCCTGATTTCCTAACTGCTGGTACCAAGGGTGTTAATTGCAGATCCAAGCAAGACCTGAAGTCACTGACAGTTTCAATCTCTTTTCTTTCCATCATGATAGATGTTGTATTGTTAGGTGCCATCAAGTCAACTAGAGCTCATAGCAACCCTGTGAACAATACATACAAACCTTCTCTCATCTTGTTCAATCCTTACTCTCTATAATCTTGAGTCCACTCTTACAATCACTGGGTCAATCCCTCTTCCTCTGACCCCTCAACTTTCCCAGCATGATGTCCTTTTTCAAGGACTAGCTCCTGCACATCCTCAGAGTCTGTGGGATGAAGTTTCACTCTCCTTGCCTCTAAGGATCATTCTGGTTGCACATTCTCCAAAGACAGATTTGCTTGTTCGCTTGGCATTCCATGTGATACTAAGTACTCTTCTCTAACACCACAGTGAAAGACATCAATTCTTCTGTTATCCTTATTCATTGTCCAAGTAAATGGAGAGACCATGGTTTAGATCAAGCAAACATTGGGTGTTGTTTTTTTTATAATATTTTTTTAAATTTTATTTTATTATTTTTTTTTGTGCGTGCGTGTACCGTCAAATCAGATCTGACTGGTACAGGAGGAGATTGCCCCTCCTTCCCCGGCAGAGCATCTGGTGGATTCGAACCGTGCACCTCTGAGATTGTAGTTGCAGCTTCTTGCCACTAGGCCACCAGAGCTCCCCTAGAACATTGGGTTTTAAACTGACATCCTTGCTCTTGAGCATTCTGGAGAGGTCCTTGAAAGCCGATTTCCCTAATGCAACATCTCTATTGATTTCTTGATGACTATTTCCATGGGTGTTGATTGTGTATTTAAGTCAAATGTAGTCATTGACAATTTCAGTCTTTTCTCCTTTCATTATGTTTTTGCCTACTGGGCCAGTGGTAATTTTTTTTTTCCCTTTCTTGAGGTTAAGATGTAATCCACATTGAAGGCTATTGTCTTTGATTTTCTGCAACAAGTGCTTCAAGACCTTTTAATTTTAAGCAAGCAAAGTTGTTTATGGAGATTGTTGATGAATTTTCCTCCTATCTTGATACCACATTCTTCTTCATAGAGTCCAGCTTCTCAAATGATTTGTTCAGCAAACATATTGAATAAGTATGGGGAATAGATTCAGCCCTGATTTGAAACATCCTGCCTGATCTTAAACCATGCAGTGTTCTCTTGTTCTGTATGGATAGCACCATCATGGTTTAGGGTCGGGTTTTGATTGAGCACAACTAAGTGTTCTTGGATTCCCATTCTTCTCAACGTTAGCCATACTTTGTTATGATCCACACAGTCAAATGTCTTTGCATAGTCAATAAAACAGAAATAAATATTTATTTCATATTTTCTTCTTTCTGCTAAGATGCATATGAAATCAGCAATGCTGATAGTTCTACAATCTCTTCAGAATTCAGCTTGAATTCTGGTAGTTCTCTGTCATTACACTGTTCCAGCCATTCTTAAATAATCGTCAGTAAGAGTTTACTTGCATATAATATTGTTTGAAAATTTCCACATTCTGTTGGATCACTTTTCCCCCCCTATGTGATCAAATATCAATCTCTTCATAGTCAGTTAGCCAGCTACCTGTTTTCCAAATTTCTTGGCATAGACCAGTGAGCAGGTCCAGGGCTGCATCTATTTGTTGAAACATGCCAATTGGTATTTTGAAACATGCCAATTAGATCTCATGTATTGTCAATGCCTTCAGTGTATACTGAACTTCTTCTTTCATTACAATTGGTTCTTGATCATGTAGAACCTGATATGGTTTAGTGTTAACCAATTCTTTTTGGAACAATGATTCTGTATCTTTCCCTCTTCTTTTGATATGTCTTGTATTATTTAAGATTATGAAACTGGAGGCTTTGAATCTGTTGTTCAGTTCTTTAAACTTCTTTGCTTAAGAAATGCAGAGTTTGTTCTTCCTTTCTGATTTTCTAACTCCAGCTCTTTGCACATTTCACTATAGTACTTTGCTTTTTTCTTTAACTGATATCTTCTGTCCACCTTTTTCACTTCAGCACTTTTTCCCTTTATTTTGCCCTCTAAAATGTTTCTTACTCCAGTGCCAACTGTTTTTTAGGTTTTTTTAAATTATTATTTTTGTGTGTGTACTGTCAAATTGGATCTGGTTGGTACAGGAGGAAACTGTCCCTCCTTTTCCAGCAGAGCACCTGGTGGATTCAAACCGCACACCTCTGGGATTGCAGTGCAGCTTCTTGCCACTAGGCTACTAGAGCTCCCTTTCAGTTGCTCTGTTTTTGTAATAACTTGTTGCTTTCTGAAAGCAGGAGGGAGGCCTCAAGGCATTTGCTGCAGAGGATCAAGGACTGCAACCTTGAATATGGATTACATCTCAACATCAAGAAAACAAAAATCACCTACAACCAGGAAAGAATAAAACATATAAATGGGACCTTCCAAGAATCAAATCCCTATTGCATCTCAAAACTTCTCTAATAGGGTAAGAAGGAAACATACAAACTGGGAAACAAAATATTTGGCACTGACATATCTGATAAAAGATTAATATCTAAAATTTATAGAATACACATGCACCTCAAAAAGAAAAAGGTAAACAACCCAATAACAAAATGGGCAAAGAATATAAATGTCTTCACTAAAGAAGACATCCAGGTGACAAACAAACACATAAAAAAATGTTCAATCCCTAGCTATTAGAAAGATACAAATCAAAACAACTATGAGATATCATCTCACCCCAGCAACAATAGCAAATTTCAACAGTGCAGCAAACAACAAATGCTGATGAGGTTGTGGAGAGATTGGAACTCTTATTCACTGCTGGTGGGAGTGTAAAATGGTACAACCACTTTAGAAGGTGTCTGGTACTTTCTCAAAATGTTAGAAAAAGGACTATCATATGACCCAGCAATTCCACTAGTGAATATACCCTTAAGGAACCAGAGTCGTGACTCACACAGATGTATGCACATATTTGCTGCTGTGTTATTTACAATAACAGAGATAGAAGCAACTCAATACCGATAAACAAACAATGGACTACCCAGAAAAACTACCCAGGCAATGTAATACTATGAAGCACTGAAAACAATAAACTTGTAAAACATTACACAACAGGGGGAAGACTGGAGGACATTATGTTGAATGAAATAACTCTATCACAAAAGGACAAATATTGTATAATACTACTGTTATAAAATAGGAACTACATGGGTGGGGGAATTTGGGGAGAGAATGGGAAAAGAGTAGATAGATAATGAACACTGCAATAGAACAGATGATGGGAAGAACTGTCTGAAAGGAATATATGATTATGCATTATATATATGAGAACAATCTCAAACAAAGGAGAGGAGAAGAAAATATGCAGCAGTGAATGAAAAAAACCAAAAACCACAAAACAAGCAACACTTCAAAATCCTCACCACTGGGTCAATAGACAACATCATGATAGGTAGAGCAAAAGATTGAAATTGTCAATGATTTGATCTTTCTTGGATCCATAATTAACACCCTTGATAGCAGCAGTCAGGAGATCTGGAGACATAGCATTGGCAAAGTCCACTGTTAGGGACCTCTCCAAAGTCCTGAAGAGGAATAACATCAGTGTGAAGATTAAGATGTGCCTGATTCGAGCAATAGTCTTTCTAATCACCTGTTACACATCTGAAAGTTAGACACTGAATATAAGTGACAGAAGAGGCACCAATGCCTTTGAGTCGTGATGCTGGAGAAGAGTGCTAACTATGCCATGGACTGATAAAAGAACAAACAGATACGTCTTGGAGAATGTGAAACACGTCTGGAAACAAGGGTGGCATTTTTCCCCCCTCATGTCCTTTGGGCATGTTACTAGACAACGCTATTCTTGGGAGAGTGACATCATTTTTTTGAAAGGTGGAGAGTCAGAGAAGGAGAGGAAGACCATCAGTGAGATAGACTGACATAGTGACAGCAGCAACGGGCTCAAGTTTGTCAGAGATGATGAGGATAACACAAGACAGGATGGGGTTCAGGTATGTTGTTCATAGCATCACTGTGTGTTGTATTTGACTCGACAATACTTAACAACAACGTTCTAGCGCAATTTTCAGAGTCTTTTCTGACTATCATTTTGGTCTTTTCTTTCCCTCCATCTTTGTAATGACCTTTTGCCTTCGTCATTGATAATAACCTTGATGTCATCCCACAACTCCTCTGGTCTTCAGTCATTAGTTCAATGCATCAAACTTTCTTGAGATGGTTTTTAAATTCAGGTGTGATAGACTCAAGGTCATAATTTGGTCCTCCTGTGCTTAACTTTAGCTTCCTTTAATTTCAATGTGAACTTATACATGAGCAGTTGATGGTCAGTTCCACAGCCAGTCCGGGCCTTGTATTGACCTCTGAGATTGAGTTTCTCCATGCATTCTTTTCACAGATGTAGTCAATCTGATTCTTCTGTAGTCTGTCAGGTGAGGATCATGTGTACAGTCTGTCTGTTGGGGTGTGTGTGTGTGTGTGTGTGTGTGTGTGTGTGTGTGTGTTTTAAGTATTTGCAATGCATAGGTCATTTTTTTTTTCCGACTCTGCTAAATCAAGGACTTGTGCTTTCTGATTTCTAGGAGGAAGCATTCAAAAAGGGACTGCTTATGGTAAGAGAAGGCTCTCCTAGAGCTTTAGTTAGGGAACACTGGTGGCATAGTCCCTAGGGAATTGTGCTGCTTACTCAAACAAGACCCTTTGCAGTTTGAATATACCAACGGCTCCAAGCGAGAAAGATGGACAATCTCCTCCAGTGACTCGGAAACACAATGGAGGGTCAGCTATCAATTGGTTCCAACTACCCAGCAAAGAGCTTTACATTATTAAGAAAGAAAGAGAAAAAGAAGAAGAGGGATGGTAATAAGGGTTTTCAACCTCAGAAACCTTGCTGAGCATTTAAAATACTCCTTTAGGCTTACAATTTTGTCTAAACAGCAGGTATACCTCTCATTTGAATAAACAGAATCTGAAACCATTTGCAACTATAGCTCTTTCCTCATCATTCCACTCTTCATCTCTGACTCCTCTACCTCCACATAATATGGCCCTAGGATCTCATCCAGACCTTCCACTGAGCAGGTTCTGTGAGATTCCTGTCCACCTTTGGAAATACTCCAAGTGGCACCTGACATCTGCATGAGCTGCACCTTAACCTGACCCACAGGATATGGTCTCATGAAAAATCAGGCTTAACTGGCTGATTATTCACACTTAGATCCCACCGGCCCTTCCTGGATCTGATTCTTCTTTCCTTATCTTGATGTGATCAGAACATTTGTATTCCCAGAGCCATTACAAAAGATGATGAACAGAATTCCTCCTCACCTGACCAATTATATCAAGTGCCCCTACTGCTCCTCTTCTCTCTTCTCATCCTCCTTATTCCCATCAAGTCAGAACTAACTCAAGGCTGACAATTCAACAGGTTTTCAGAGGCTGTAAATCACATGGAAGGTGATTGGCCATCTTTCTCCCGTGAGGCAGGGGGTGGATTCAGACCATTTTTGGATTGGTAGCACAACTCCTTATCCACTGGGTCACCAGAAACATGTAGATACTTTCCTCCAGCCTGGTTGCCCAGGAAGATAGTTTCCTATGCAGTCCACTACCATGCTTTCCTGCCAGTTGACAAAGTCTAAACAGTACCAACCCACTGCCATCGAATTGTTTCCAACTCATAGTGACCCTGGAAGGCTGAGTGGAACTGCACCATAGGATTGCTGAGGTTGAAAATATTTTTTTAACTATGATTTGAGTGAAAGTTTACAAAGCATATTAGTTTTTCATTCAACCATTTACACCTCTTTTTGTTTTGTAATATTACAATACACACATATTTTTGAACATTTCCCACTTCCTCCTTATAAATCTCATTTCCGTTAATCCTTCTCTCCTATCCCTTCCTGCCATCAGGGATTTATCCTTGGGCAAATGATGCTCTTTTGGGCTTTCTTAAAAAGTTGGGTTTTAGGGAGCTCTGGTGGCCTAGAGGCAAGAAGCTGCACTGTAATCCCAGAGGAATGTGGTTCAAATCCACCAGATTCTCTGCTGGAGAAGGAGGAACAATCTCCTCCTATACCAGTCAGATCCAATTTGATGGTACGCACACAAAATAATTTTTTTTTTTTAAAAAAAAGAAGCTGGTTTTTTTTTTACGAATCAAGTGCCTTCCTAGTGTTATATAATCTTATCTATTGTTTGGCTTAAATGTTGAGCCACAGAGAGTAAGTTTTGTTCTAGGCTGAAAGGTGACTGAAATCATAGTTCCACCAGTCTCTACTGGACCAGTAAGCCTGGCATTTTTAATGCTTTTGAACTTTGATCCAAATCAGTCCCCATCCTTGCTTAATCAGGAACTTCTAATGTGATTCCTTTTAGAGAGATCAGCAATGGTAGCCAGAGACCATCTAGTTTTCCTGGTTTCAGTGTCAGGAAGGTGAGTTTTATGTGGTTTGTCACTCCTGTGGGCTCCTTGTATCAGTATCTGTTTTAGGAAAGCAAACTGCCATATCTTTTCCCTAGCAGTGGTGGGTGGGGGGGCGGGGTAGGGGGGTTCAAACTGTTGACCTTTTGGTTAGCAGTCAATTGCTTAACTATTGCACCACCAGGGGTCTTTTAAAAACATTTTTTCATACTATTTACAAAATTCAAATACAAATTTGAACAAATTCTATTTCCCTCACCCCCCTAACCATCAAATTGTACAATCCAAAGATTAATCCCCCCTTCCCTCTGCACATCCAGATCCCTCTGCTTCCAGCCTCTCCCACCCCTTCTGGATCCTCATACTCATTCTGCAATAATGGTTTTATACAATATTTATCCTTATGGGACTGAGTTAGTTCACTCAGCATCATGCTCTCCAGTCCCTCCCAAGTTAGGTCACACATGGAATACTATGCAGCACGCAGGAGCAATAACGTTGCAAATTATTACCAGGGCTCTTTTTAAATAGTCCAGATGCCACAAGAGATCACATTTACTTTCTTCTGGGGAGAGGTTGCCTTGTAGTCATGTACATGTGTGGGTGTGTTTGAGAAAGAGAGAGATACACAGAGAGAGAGGGAGAGAATGAATTAGGGATTGTCAAAGTTCAGAAATGGTGAAAAATGAAAGGAAGAGGAAAAAGGAAGATCAAAGTAGAGGAAGATTTTTATATTCTCATCAAGACCATATAAAGCTGTGGCTTCTTTCCAGCTCATTTTACTTATTATCAACAGATTTTACTTTATAACCCACATAGGGAGCTCTGGTGGCCTAGTGACAGGAAGCTGCACTGCAGTCCTGAAAAGCACACGGTTTGAGGCCACCAGCTGCTCCACGGCAGAAGGATGGGCAAGGCAATCTCCTGTGCAATTAACTGCCTCTGAAAACCCGCTGGAGGGTCAGCTATGGGTCGGTTCCGACTCTACGGTATGCAACACACACAACCCACATACACCCATATACACGTGTCCAAGTATGAGCGTGCACGCACACGATGGAGTATGTTCATAGCTCAGTGCATTGCTTTTTGATTCCCATTCTCACGTATTTGAGAGCAGAACTGGTCCAGAAGGCGGTTTTTTGTTTGTTTGTTTGTTTTTTAAACTGCAGTTTTCACTATAACAATTGACCAGGCTAGTCTTCATTTGAGTCACTAGCTGTGTTTGAACCACCAGCCTTTGAGGTTAGCAGTATATGGCAAACTGCTTGCACCCAGACAGAAGGCTATACAAAGTTAATATTCCGTTTTACTTTAAACATATTTTATATTCCACTTATCGCTTAGACCAATTTGGAGACCCTGTTCTGGTGGCCTACTGGCAAGAAGCTGTGTTGTAATCCTGAAGGCATGCCGTTCAAATCCACCAGTGCTTCTTCCAGGGAGAAGGATGGGCAATCCCCTCCTGTGCAATTAGCTGCCTCTGAAAACCCGCTTGGAGGGCAAAGTATGGATTGGTTCCGAGTCGACAACACACAGCAACAGTTTGGAAGACACTGCTCTGTCGTTGCTGGATTTCTTTTCTTTTCTTTCTTTTTTTTTAGGGGAGAGTCAAGTCGTTTACATGAAAACAAAATTGAGGGTGGTGGTACAAGAAGAGCACTAACTATCCAGCTGCTTAGATTTTCTGAAGCCGGAATGATGACAGCTGGTTTCAGGATATGAGTCTGGGTCCCCACAGCAATAGGGCAATTGCGATTGGACCAAGCATTTATTGAAGCACCATTTACTAAGTCTTATTCCAAGCTAAGCAGGTTTAAGGTTACACTGTAAAGTAACACTGCCTGGAATGAATGAATGAATGAATGAATGAATGAATGAATAAATAAATAAATAAATAAATTTTTTTATTTTTATTTTTATTTTTTTTTTTTAAGAGCACAAAACTGAACAGACATGCAGCAAACGACATGTGAGAAAAGGAGAATGAAAATGAAAGGCTGGGGGATGTGCACCACCAGTCCTTCAACCTCATCTCTTTTCCTGTTCCACAGGGCACCTCGCATAACACAGCCACCTGGTTCCGCGGGCTGGAGCCCGCCCTCCCAAGGAGTCCTTCTCTGCACGCAGTCCTTGGCTCTGGCGGGAACGAGGAAGGCCTGGGCGCCGGAGCCACTGCCCCTTCTCGGGCTGCACCCACCCCAGGCCGCGCCTCCCTGCGCGTGGAGAGGGCGTCCCGCCGCCGGCGCACGTGGCTCCAGCTGCCGCCCAGCGCGGAGGAGGTGGGCGGGCGGCGGCCTGGGGTCACCGCCTCGGCTCCCAGAGCGGCTTCAGCCACCGGCGAGGAGACAGCGCGGAATGGGCGAGCAGGGGTGCCAGCCAGCCGAGGTGCCCCGACCCCCAGACCCCGACTGCGTGGGGGATTGGTGGGACATGGTCAGACGAAATTTGCAGTGAGTACTTGCCTCCCAGGACGCTTGAGGTCCATCCTGGAGGGTGTCCCAGAGTGCCAGAGGGTTTAGGGTGCCCGAGATAGGGCCAGGTTGGGGAATGAAGGCAGAGTCCTAGAAATCCCGGCCTCGCTGGGCTGCAGTTATTCTCACACTCACAGTCGCAAGCCCCATCCGTGCTGAAAACTCGAAGGTTTTTCAGGAAACTAAATCTGTTGAGAAATGAAATAGATTCCAGATGGATGGAGTAAGCTCTTGTATCTGCCTTGATAAAATGTATTTCTGTGTTAAAACTAAAAATAACCCTCAAACTCATTGCCATGGAGTCTAAACCGACCGGTGACCATCCAGAGGGTTTTCGGAGACAGTAAATCGTGTTGAATGAGATTGCCCATCTTTCTTCTGCTGAACTGTTTGTGGATTCGAACCACCAGAGGGGTACTACCTTTGGATTGGCATCGTAATTCCTCATGAACTATGCTGTTATAGCTCCCTACAATACTAATATTTGTTATTCATAATTATATAGTCAGAATCAACTCAAAGCCTACATAAATTTATAAACTACAATGAGTTTTTCCAAGAATGTAAATCGCATTCGAGGATCCTGCCTATCTTTCTCCTATGCAGCAGCTGGTGGATTTGAACTACATGCCTGTGGGTTGACATCAGCACCCCTTACCTCTGGGCCACGAGAGCAGGAGGTTTGCCCATTCTTCTGTGGAGCAGCTGGTGGATTGGAACCAGGAAAATTTGGGATTGCAGCTCAGTTTCTTAGCATTAGGCCACGAGAGCTCCCTATGCTAATGTGTAGGGCATGTTTACACGTTAATCATGTATGTTTTAATCTGGGATGGTAGCCTCTTGGGTAGATAACAAAAGATGGGAAAGTCACTGCCCAGCTCTCAGTGTCAACTCTCTGTGTGAACTCTCAGGCATGTAATTATAGGACACACCTCCACGATGCTAAAGATGTACAGGACACTTGAAACTATCACTTAGCGTTATCTGAGCGATACCTGTTTACATTGTGTGTATAGGCGCGTCCATTTTTTTTTTTTTTTTTTTTACCGTTTTTCCTCCCGAGAATCCTTCAGTGGGTCCTCCATATCTGTGAGTCCTGCATAGTAGATTCACCCAGCCATAGGAAGCCTGGGACTGAGAGGAGAAATGAAGTGGTCAAAGCAAACCTTCAAAAAATTGTGAGGGAGCATGAGGTGCTGTTTACCTAGTATTTACGTTGTTTGAGGGGTTATTAGCAATCTTGCCATTGCTGCTGCTGTTATGTGACATGGAGTCTGAACTGACTCATAGCGGACCCTCTAGGGAATTCTTCGAGGCTCTAAATTGTGCAGGAGGAGCTGGCCATCCTTCTGTCTCAGAGCAGCTAATGGATTCAAACTACCTGCCTTTAGGTTGGCAGTGCAACTTCTTGCCCACTAGGCCATCAGAGCTCTATATAAATGATCTAGAGATGACTTAATATTTTTTTAAATTTTATATTGGTTTACATACCCAAGTTATATACATTGTGTTTCACACTTTCCTTCTTTCACATTATGTTTCATACAATCATTCCCATACATTGTGGTTTATAAAATTAATTGCAACTGCACCATGTCCATTACCACATCTTTTCAGGTCCCAGATGGATCTTTCCCATTTCCTTACCCCCTCTCTCTACCCACCACATTGTAAAACCTGGTGATTTATTCCCTACCTATCCTCACCCCTCTGCTCTCAACCCTTTCTCCCTAGAGATGATTTAAAGCACACTTAGGAAGATGGCTTATGATTATAAACAAACTCTCTACTGTTTTCTATGAGTGAAGACCTGATGACATAGTGCCTCAGTTTTGTCCACCTACCTTTCTAGGTGCAAAAGATAAGACACTCAGCTCATACAAAGATTGATAGCATCAGATCTCTAATGGAGCATTACCATGAGGTGAAACCAACTGATGGGTCTGACTTGGTGTGTGCATTCAGGACTCGAGTGCCTTCGCAGACTTGGAATTTGCCTGAGTCCTGGAATCAGTGTCTTATGGATAGTGAGGGATGACTGCACCCTAAAATCCCCTGAATAAGCAGCAGTATATTTCCAATCTTGTTTGTATTGAAGCCAGACACTGGTTGGAGAACTGGGACTTAGGGATTTCAGTGTGGAAGGGTGCGACTATTTCTGTTTACCTTTCTTTTTTCCTAGCCTTTTACATTTAATTTTGGCTAATTCCAAAATATTCCAGAATCACAGGTAGCAGATTTTACTTTGGCATGCCCAGAATGAAGATGAGACCACATCTTCTCTGATTCTTCCTTGGTGTGGTGCCAGAAGCCAGGTCTAACACTGTACAGGCCAGCACTGCTCCATTCGCCTCTCAGTGTCCTGACCACATGCACTTTGCACACCCCACCTTCACCTGCCTTCTTTCCCTTCTGCTACAGCTGTCTTCTGCCTGCCCCTCTCTCATGCTCTCCATAGATTTGATGACTGATTATTTAAGACCTACATGGCGGTAAAGAGCTGGCAGAGTTTTATTAGGCAGAGAATTAAAGCTGGCATCCACACTCTTGAGATCAGCCCACTTTATAGCTAATGGAGTGGGAGATGGGGGATTGCGTACCCTCTATTACTTGCCTTACTAATTAGTAAAAATGTCGAGTCTCAAGAGAACCTTTTCTGAAAGAATAGATAAAATACTAGTGCTTCCCTCATCCACAAATCTGAGCAGAGAATTGCTGATCTGAGATGTCCCAGTGCTGAGGCACAGATCCATTGCTGGTGTTCTGAATAATTTCTAATTTGGAGTTTAGCATTCTTGGGGGGCTCCAGGTAGACCAGGCATTGCTTATAGCACTGGATCTGTTGTGATTAGTTGTGACACTCAGGAGAACATTGAAACATAGGGTCTGGGGAGCTCTGGTGGCCTAGTGGCAAGAAGCTGCAACTACAATCCCAGAGGTGCACAGTTCGAATCCACCAGATGCTCTGCCGGGGAAGGAGGGGCAATCTCCTCCTGTACCAGTCAGATCTGATTTGACGGTACATGCACACAAAAATAATAAAAACAAAATAAAATGTATAAAAAAAAAGAAACATAGGGTCTAGTGATTGTTTTCACAGTGTCTTTGGAATAAGTTTAATGTGAAAAAATTCATCAGACATAGTTGCTATTTAAGGTTGATGGGCTTAGGACAGTTTCCTTTCTGCTTGCAACAATTTAAATATATCTAGTAATGAGGACTGTGGGAAAGTGTCAAGAAAAGACCTTGGGGGAACAAAAGGACTCTTCCTCATTTTTGTCTTTTGTTCTAAGTCTTCACATTTCTAGACATTAATTAGAAATCTCCATAAGAACGCTAATAAATACATTAATTCATTTGACAATATTGGTTACTTATTACACATCAGGCTCTAATCCAAGTTCCCCAGACACAGAAACAAATAAAACAAATTGCTGCTTTTTATGGCCCTCACATTAATTTTCAATTCTAAATAAAATGAACAGTGCCCACCTAGCATGCACAGATGTATAGTTCAGTAAAAAAAAAAGGTTGTTGGCTTGAGGAGCAGGGCGTCACGAGGACCCTTGCCTTATTAAGTTGGCCTCGTTGGGAGCTAAGCCTGAGAGAAGGGACCAACCAGTCAGGAATGCTGGGAAAAGTGTAGACTCCGGAGTTTGTGATGATGTTAGTTTGAACATAGCCACAGACGGCTAGAGATTAGTTGTCCAGAACCCAACCAGATGCAGAAGAACAATGCTGTGAGTTAGTGTTGATTGCTACACTCTGAAGGTTTGCTGTGGACTAGATTTTGCTTGTGGATGCAGATGTTCAAAGTTTCCAGGCTGAACACAATATCCTTCAGCAAAAGGGCTATGCTGGTTCCCTCAGTGTACTGAGTTGATAGTGATGGACAAATCAGAAACTGGTTATCTAAAGTGGGGATATTTTAAAGCAAGGGACGTGAAATAGCTAGCTAGCTTTTACAAATGTTGTCTTTGGTAAGATGATTGTGTGTGGGGGGAATCCACAATATATATGAATGTATTACAATGTAAATGAAATACAATATACATGAAAAAAAAATCTTTAAAAATGAAAAAGAAAAAAAAATGAAAGCCCCAGAAAACAAAATGAAGTCCTTCCTTCCCTTCTGCTTCCTTCTCGCTTATGATAGGAATATATCTTTCTATGAGAATTTTCAACCTGGAGGTCAACAAATATTTATTAAACTCATTCCTGTGCTGGACACCAAATCAAACCACATTCACCTTGTGGCTCATTACAAGACAAAGTAGAAGAACTGAGGGGGTTTTTTTGTTTGTTTTTTTTTTTTTTAATTTAGCTGGAGAAGTAAACAACTATATTCTCAGTGGATGTGGTAGGCTGCTGGGTTCCAGCTGCCCAGTTTCAACAGCGAGTGCATTACCAAGACATGTAATATCACATAACTGTTGTCCTCTTGGTAAGACAGAGCTGTTAATGTAAAAACAATAAGGATCAAATTGACAACCTGAGTTTGGTAAGGGGTTGAGAAGAGAGGAGAGGTCATATGGGAAGGATCTGGCTTTGAAAAAAGAAGAGAATCTTGAGTAGTATGAGGGTAAGGAGAGGATTTGCTTGGGAGGGAAGGAGGAAGGAAGACACAGGTGCTTGATGATCAAGACACACTGGCTAAATGAATGAGTATTTAGAGTGGATGGGTTTGTAGCATGTCTTATAATCTGGAATAGTTGTGCTGCCAAATTTGAGATGTGAGTTTCTCCGGAGCTGGTTTATACACCCCCAAGCATGATTTTCTGATGCCACTGAGGCTCAACCAGGTTTCACCAGTGAGAATCACCCAGTTAGGATCTGTGGCTTCTGTGGGGAGGCCGCTGTGTAGTCACAGCCGCCCCTGATCAAAGAGCAGTCGGAAGAATACCAAAGCACCAAGGTAGCCGTTTGATGCGGCTGTGAGCGGAATTGGGCTGAAACTACATCCTTCACTCAAAAAAAAAAAAAGTCTTTTAGCTTTTGATCCCCTACTGATCGAGGGATGTCAAGTTGACAGCCCCTTAGTTAAAAGAAACAGCTTTGTATTGCTGGTGCTCCAGAGGATCTGGTCATTCTGCATGCCCCCTCACCCTCCAACTTCCTTATACCCAGCATACCCTGTGGCGCTTCTCACAAAACTGCCTCAAGCAATTTGAGAGAAGGGTCCTGTATGAATTATTCTTTAAAAACAGTAACATATTTCTGTCCACCGCCTCTGCTTCCCAAGCACCCTGCCTACCTTCAAAGGATAGCTTAGCAGGAGACTAACAGGCAGGGTAACCATGAGCCCAGGGAATAGGGAGAAAGCAAGGGGAACATAGGGACAGACTTGCTTTCAGCTGTGCCCATCTTGGCTTGATCTGTGGCTCAAAGCGGCATCTCTGAGTTTTGATTTCTCATCTCTGACATCAGAACCACAATACCCCCTCTCCTTCCTACTGTCTTCATAGAGCTATTTTAAAGTATTATGAAATGGTCATTTTCATTTCTTTCTTGCTGGAACAGATTTGTATGAGCCCAGATATGAAGTATTGGAAGAGCTATACATCACCTTTAAACCATACTGCTTTGCTACTTCTTGCTGAGCTGCTCAAAAGTCATCAGAGTGTCATTATTTTCCCTTCTCTGCCTCTTGCAAACATATATAAACTCTCTGGTTTTTAAGTCACTAAAAATCTGAAGGAAAGTGGATTTTTTAGGGGTCTGTCTTAGGTATCAGAAGATGTCTGAGAATAGTGAGCATTGTTATTGTTGATAGGTGCCATTGAGTCAAATACGACCTATAGTGACCCTCTGAACAGCAGATCTGAATCTTGTCCTATCCTGTGTCATCATCATCATCTCTGACATTCTTGAGCCCATTGCAGAAGTCACTGTGTCAGTCTGTCTGGTTGAGGGTCTTCCTCTCTTTTGACAACCTCTACCCTTTCAAGCATGGCACTTCACTCTAAGGAGTAGCCTAGCAACATGCCCAAGTATGTGAGATGAAGCTTTGTCATCTCTGTCTCCAAAGAGCACTTTGGTTGCACTTTCTCTAAGACCTGTTTGTTCTTATGGTAGTCGATGGGATATTCAGTACTTTTTTCCAAACCCACAGCTCAAAGGCATACATTCTTCTATCACTTTTGTTCATTGTCCAGCTTTCAGATTCATAGCAGGTGATGGAAAAGACAGTGGCCTGAATCAGGCATATCTTAATCTTCAAACTGATATTGTTGGTCCACAATAATTTGGAGAAGTCCCTGACTCATGTACAATAGGTCTCATGATGTCCTGACTGTTGGTAGTTCGTACCAAGGAAATATCCTTGTGGATCCAAGTAAGATGAAGTCATTGACAGTTTCAGTCTTTTCTTCATCTGTTATGATATTTATTGCCTATCAATCCAGTGGTGAGAATTTTTCTTTTCTTGACATTAAGATGCAATCCATATTGAGGGCTCTAGTCTTTGGTCTTCTGCAGGAAGGAAGTGCTTCAAGTCCTCCTCACTTTCAGCAAGCAAGGTTGTGTCATGTAGGTTGTTAATGAACCTTCCTCCAATCCTAATGCCACATTATTCTTCATAGAGTCCAGCTTATTGAATTATTTGCTCAACATACAGATTGAATAGGTCTGGAGAGAGAATATAACCCTGAAGCATGTTATGTGCTGTTGAGTCGCCTACAACTAATATTTACCCTATGCACACTAGCTCTGAATGTTGTCCTGTCCTGAGCCAGTGTCACTGTCTCTGACACAGCAAACCCCACTGCCCCAGTTACTGTAATAATCCACCTCCTCCAGGGTCTTCATCTCTTGTACTGTCCTTCCAGCTTTCCAAGCATGATGTCCTTCTCCAAGGACCTGTCCCTCCTGGCATCATGCCCAGAGTATGTAAGACAGAGCTTCAAAATCCTTCTCTCCAAGGAACAATGTGGTTTCACCTTCTCCAGAACAAACCTGTTTGTTCTCTTGACAGTCCATGAAATGTTTCTGCAGCACCACAGCATTCTCTCTGAGCAGATTTTTGTGAGGCCAGCCTTTTTCTTGAGGTTCATTTTTCCTTCCCTTGGTCCTGTGTAGAACTCATCAGGACTGTGACAGCTCACAGGGATTGTCTTAGTTCTCGGCCTAGGTAGACCTGGGTACCTAGGGCGCTGCCATTCATTGCCTGTGACCTTGACCTTTTTTGTATCCTCATTCTAGAGCAAAAGTCATCTTCTAAGCTGCTGCGATGGATCTCTGGTGGCCTAGTGGTAAGGAATTATGCTATCAGCACAGAGGTATGTGGTTCAAATTCACCAGCTGCTCCACGTGAGAGAGAAACCTCTGCCAGTGCTGTTTACTGCCTCTGGAAACCCACTAGGGGGTCAGCTATGGGATTGTCCTGTCTCGATGGTACAAAGCAGCAACAACAACAAACTCCCCCTAGTCAAGCAGAGAAATTGGATCTTGGGACAGAAATTTGTCCAATGTATTTTCTAGCCCTTACTCCATTCTCAAGACTTGATTACATTGAGTAGTTTTAACTTTTTTCTTTTTTCTTCTTCTATACCATCAAATCGGATCTGACTGACAGAGGAGGAGTTTGCCCCTCCTTCTCCAGCAGAGCATCTTGTGGATTCGAAACCTTTGGGATTGCAGTGCAGCTTCTTGCTACTAGGCCAGCAGAGCTCCTTTGAGTAGTTTTAACTTTAATCAGTCACAATAGAAAAAGGAATCTATTTAAGGAATGATGTGGACAAAAAGCAGAAGCAGTAGAAGCAGGAGATGGTCCCCTTGACTTTGTCTGTCTCTTGCCTCTCTCACCTCAGACCACAGCTAGGGGACACTCTCATCCTCATGAGAGATATGCTAGGGACAGAAGTGGCATTAGCAAGCTCACATGGATGGATCATGACTTGTCTTTTGATGATTTGGGTGGTTCTGACACAGAAGACTGCAGACTACTGTCCCCACACCCACACCAGGCTGCAGCCCTGCTCTAGCCCCGTCTGGACCTCTAGCCTCCCCATTCTGATCAGGAATTGGAATCTTCTCTCATTGACTCACTGCTTCCTTAGATTCAACCACAGGAGTGGATTCAAGTGATTCTTTTTCTGATGACTTTAGACTAATAACGTAGTACCTTCCCATAAAGATTTACAGTTTTGGAAACCTGACGGTGAGTCACTGAGTCAAATCTGATTTCATTGCAGTGGGTTTAGTGGGATGTTATTAAGTGCCATCAAGTCAGCTATGACTCATGGTGGCCCTGTAAACAGGAGATCTGAACCTCGCTCTCTTCTGCACCATCCTCATGATTTCTGACATGTTCAAGTCCATTGTTACAGACACTCTCAGTCCAACTTAGCGAGGGTCTCTTTCTCTGACCCTTTACCTTTCCCAGCATGATGCCTTTTCCAAAAATCTAGCTCCTGACAACATGCCCAAAGTATGTGAGATAAAGTATGCAAAATAGTTAACGTGTAGCACTGAATGATACTATAATTAAAAACTGTAGTAACTGTTAAAAAAACCCCAAACAGCCAAATAACCCCATGATTGCTTTCACACCGGAATCAACTCATAGTTCATCCTCCAGTGGGTTTTCAGATGCTGGAAGATGTTTTCAAATTGCCTGGAAGGAAAAGTGTCCATTTTTTTTCTCTCTCAGAGCAGCTGGTGAATTTGAACTGCCTGCCTTTGGGTTGACAGTGCACCTTCTTGCTCACCAGAGCTCTCTGTAGTAACTGACTGGCTAAAAATCTGTTTCCTAGTAACTGTGAGGCCCAACCTTCTTTGGGGCTTTATCAAGGGACAAGGGACAAGCCTGGCTGCATCTGCCATACTTTCTGCTCCTCTGTGAAACTGTGACTTCAGCAGCTGAACAGGACTCTGCCATCTTGCTTTTCTTTCCTGGACCTATCATGTCTAGTCATGGTCCACCTTGATAATTACATACAGTCCTGTAGAGGTCAGATGATACATAGAGTCCTGTAGAGGACTTTGTTTAAATGTCAAATGTGATTTCCAAAATTGGTCCCTCTAATTTATCTGTATCTTAAGAAAAGAAAGACATAACTTTAACTGATTTTTTTTTTTAACTTTGACTGATTTTTAAAAACCTTCTCTGTTTCACAATATCTTACAGATCCATCCCAGGCTCATGTTCAACACTCAGAAGAAAAATTGTTGCTCTCTATAGTGACTTTACTAGTAAATCATTGAAAGAACACATTTTTCCTCCTTTGATGAAAATGCTAATTTTTTTAAATTTTTGTAAGTATCATATTTAACTTTCATGCCTTACTTGCACTCCTTTCCTCACCAACGAATTCACTGCTTTTTAAAGTTATAAGGAAAAAGAAGCCAGTGGCAAAATTGTGGCTAGAAAGAAATTATTGCTAACTTTGGGGTTTAGCATGAATGGTTGTTGGCTGTCAGAAATGCCTTGCATGAAAGTAGGAAACTAAAGGTTGTCAGTTTGAAATCACCCACGACATAGTGGAAGGAAGACCTGGAAATCTGCTACTGAAAAATTTACAACCAAGAAAATTATGTAGCAGTTCTACTCTTCTACTTTGTAATACGTAGGACCACCATGAGTCAGAATGAACTCAATTGCAGCAGGTGTGCTTTTTAAAAAAAAAAAAATTGTAAGGGGGTATCTTCAATGAAAATTTCTGCAAGCTTTTGGGACAAATAGAAAAACATAGGCTTGTGGGTAAGTTTTCAATTTAGGAAATCCATTTTCACATTAGTGTTCATATGGATACCTAAGTACTTGCTGTATTACCAGCTCTCTCACTTTTTCTTACGACCTGCATCTCTGAAGAAGTGACTGAGAGAAAGAAGGCAGTATTGATGTGAAGAATCTCCCTGTGATTTTTCTGTTGAGTGATGTGTTAGTCAAGATAACATAAAATCCTTGGAGCACATGAGTAACACTCTGACCTGGATATCCCCAGGTGGTGTTGATCCTGGCTATTTACTTACCTGTGGCTAGTGATTTGATTGTACTTGAACAAATACTTCTCGGCTTCAGTTGTAGTTCTTTTTAGTGGAATGAGCTCCGTTTTTATTGTCAGATAAGGCTAAAACTGTGGTTTCCTCCGTTGGTGGCATTTTAAAATCTTCCTGTATATTATTTTTTTCTTTGTAACTTTTCTGATGCCTACCTTAGTTAGATGAATCTTGGCTGTAAGCAGAGAGTACCAGAGGAATATCTATCTGTGTTTCATTGACTATGCAAAAACATTTGACTCTGTGGGTCACAACAAACTGGAAAATTCTGAGGAGAATGGGAATCCCAGAATACTTGATCATTCTAATGTGGAACCTATTATACTTGGACTAAGAGGCAGTCATTGAAACAGAGCAAGGAAACACTTCATGGTTCAAAATTGGGACGGAGGTACACCATGGAAGTGTCCTATCTCCTCACCTTTCCAATCAATACGCAGAACAGATTATCTGGGAAGCTGGTTAATGTGGCATCAGGATTGGAGGAAGACTCATCAACAATCTACATTACGTATATGACACTGCCCTGCTTTCTGGATCAGGAGGACCTGAAGTGTGTGCTGCAGAAGATCAAGGACTACAGCCTTCAAATATGGATTGAAGCTCAACATCAAGAAAACAAAGATTCTCATCACTGATCCAATTGTGATAGACGATGAAGAAATTGAGATTGTTAACAGCTTCAGTTTGCTTTTCTCCACAATCAACACTCTTGGTACCAACAGCCAGGAAATGAAAAGACAAATTGCATTGGGAAAGTCTGCTGTCTCCACAGTACTGAAGAGAAACAATGTCAGTCTGGAGGCTACACCTGATCCAGGCCATAGTCTTTATAATTACTTGCTATGTGTTAGAAAGCTGGACAATGACTAGGGATGATAAAAGAAGAATTGATGCCTTTGAGCTGTGGTGTGGACAATAGTACTGAATATATACACTGGGCTGCTAGGATAACAAACAGTTTCATCCTAGAGAGGGTGAGACAAGGCTGCTCTTTGGAGACAAAGATTCTGAAGCTTCGTCTCACTTACTTTGGACATGTTGCAAGGAGGGACCAGTCCTTGGAAAGGGACGTCATGCTCATGCTTGGGAGGATGGAGGGACAGTGCAAGAGAGGAAGATCCTTGATGAGATGGATTGATTCAGTGACTGGGGTAATGGGGTAGGTGTATCAGAGACAATAAGCTTGGCACAGAATAAAGCAGGGTATAGGGCTGTTGTTCATAGGGTTGTTATGAGTTGCAAGTGACTCAGTGGCACATAACAACCACCACCGCCTTAGTTTATAAAATAAAATATTTTGCTAAGACTTAATATGTTGTTATTTGTCATCGAGTCAGAACTGACCCGTAGCTGACCCGTCAGAGGATTTTCAGAGGCAATTAATAGCACAAGAGGAGATTGCCCATCCCTTTCCTGCACAGCATCTGGTGCATTCAGACCATGTGTCTTTGAGATTGCAGCACAGATTCTTACCACTAGACCCTCAGAGCTCTCTATACTAGACTTTAGTGGCTTATAGCTTCTCATATAACTCAGTCATCAAGCTGGTTCCAATTCATACTCTGCATTGAGGCTATAAAACTTAATGGAAGGAGACAGACCATCTTTCTCCCTCAGAGCTGCTGTTGGATTCAAACCACTGGAGGAGACACTTAGCCTTTTGCCTGGCAGCATAACATGCTGCACAATTCCTGTTAAGATTGACAACCTTAGAAACCCAATGGAGGGTCACTATGAGTCAGAATCAATTCAATGGCAAGTTAGCTTATAATTTAGAAGCCTACTAATTAACGTGTTAATCAAATAGATTTAATCACTCTATTAAAAATGAGAACATTAATCATTGAGGCTCATTATTTTTTCATTGTGATGAAAAGAGATAGGATTATGGGAGTTGGTAATTATTTTGTCTACTTTCTAGATAAAGCACCATATCTTGTGGATTTAAAGAAACCAGAGAAAAAGATGGCTCACACAGTAAACTTCTATGTCAAAGTGGAACCTGGGGTGTTTCTGGGAATCTGGTAAGTGCAGCGCTTGGAAGGTGGTTGCTGTGGATAAGGTCTCCATGCTGTGAAGTCAAAGGCAGTTAGTACCATGTTACTGGCCAAGGAGTTTGGTTCTCAGTGGAGGTGTCTGCAGCTTTTTTCAATTCAATACGCGTTCCCCTTATGTTGAAATTTGGCCCCGTTAATTCTGCTCTCTATAAATTTTACTTTGGCATGGGAAGCTATTTAGAATTTGTCCTTCACTTTGGGTCTTTCCTGAAACTTGAGAGACCAGGACCTGCTCACCTGTCCTGCTCATTCTGTTCCCCCTTCCTCACCTTGATGTCACGCTGGGTCTTCCCAGATATTCTGCATCTGGAACTCTTCCTTGTACCTCTCTTCATTCTTCTCTTTGCCCTTTTGGTACCTAACTGCCTACTCATCTTTTGGGTCTCATTGACCCAAATAATGATTTTCATAGAAACCCTCTCTCATCTGACATCTTAGGTATATGTTCTTATGACAATAAATAATTGTACTTGATGTTTTTCACATTATAATTAATGAAATATGTAAATTTTTTTGCCTGCCTTCAATAAATGAGAGACTTTGTTGGGTTTTCATAGCTCAATCTGGTCTTGACCCCTAGAAAGATCAGAAGAAGTGATGAGTGTTTACTGTGTTTTTTTGCAAAACTAATTTCAATCTTTTATTCTATTTGATTCTGCTTGTTCTTGCCTGCCCATTTCTTAGTACCTCATTTATTTTCTCATCTTCCTGAGTTTAAATATTTGATTATGAAATTGGGCAGTAACGTTTCTTCCTGATTTGCAGCGTACAGTTTATATATAAGGTTTCCATGTTATGAAGTCAGGGGCAGGGAGCTGGTGCCGTCCTACTTCCTTACGCATACAGTCATGGTGGTGTTGGAGCTTACTCACAGCCGACCCTCCAGCAAATTTTTGGAGATGGTTAATCTCATGAGAGGAGGCTGCTCATCTCTCTCCTTTGCCTTTGGGTTGGCAGTGCAGCTCCTTAGTGCTAGGCCACCAGAGATTCCCAGTTAAAAAAAATGTTGTGTACTATTGAGTCAGAACTGACCCATAGCTGACCCTCTGCAGAGCTTTCAGAGGCAGTTAGTCAATCATGCAGGAGGAAATTGCCCATCTTTCTCCCATGGAACAGTTGATGGGTTTTCAATTCATTACTAGTAAGCCACCAGAGCTCCCTAATAATGTTGTTGGTTGTTTTTGTTTGTTTGTTTGGTTGTTTTTCTTTTTTCTTGTTGTGCAGTCAAATGGCTCCAGCTGGCAAAGAAGGAGATTACCCCTCCTTCTCCAGCAGAGTATCTGGTGGATTCGAGTTGTTGTTGTTGTTATGTACTGTTGAGTCGGAACCAACCCAGAGCTGACCCTCCAGCGATTTTTCAGAGGCTGTCATTGCACAGAGATTACCCATTCTTCTCTTGCAGAGCAGCTGGTGGCCTCGAACTACATGCCTTTGGGATTGTAGAGCAGCTTCTTGCCACTAGGCTACCAGAGCTCCCTAGTAATAGTACAACAAAAATAATTTTTGTTCTCCACTCTTGCCCAATTGGTCCTCATGTTGGTGAGTCATCAGTAATCCTGCTGGCAGTGGTGCTTGAATTCTTGGATTTTTTTGCCCTGACATTATTGAGAGAATTGAAGATTTATCATCTCATGCCTATGTGGGAATGTGCATTTTCAGAGTTCATTCATTGATTTAACAGGTGGAGGAACTGGAACTCACAGAGGTATTTAAAATGCAAGATCACTTGTTTTCTTGAATAAAATAATTTAATTTTATGTTACATTTTGGTATCTTTTAAAATTATTTCCAATTTATCTTTTCAACTAAACCAATGGCTGATATCAAATATCTTTTACCTATCTCCATCCATCTTTTTTTTTTAATTGATTGCATCAAAAAAGTGCGGTTTTGGAAGATTACTAGATAAAAGTGTCATAAATGCTAAAACAGTCAAAGGCTATAAGAGGTTGTCTGCCCATGGGAAAGGTGGGTGAAACTTGAGGGAGGGCAGTGGTGATTTTTATTTTAAGTGGTATTTTATGCTTTTAGATCTTTATTTTGACTAGGTAAATATATCACTCACATTCTTTTTTTTTTAGTTTCTGTTATTTTTACTTTTTTGGTGAGAAAAATTTGTATTTATAATTAGCTAGCTGGACTCAGTTTAGATGGTCCTAATTTTGTTGGCAGCATCCAAAGCATTGTAGCAGGAGTAGGCATTGTAGGCCTTCTTCTCTCCATCAGGCCTAGTCATAGTGTTGACCTTAGCCACATCGATGTTATAGAGCCTCTTTACAGCTTGTTTAATTTGGTGCTTGTTGGCCTTGACATCCACAATGAACACAAATGTGTTGTTATCTTTTGTCTTCTTCATGGCTGACTTAGTGGTCAGGGGAAATTTGATGATGGCATTGTGGTCAAGCTTGTTTCTCCTGGGGGTGCTCTTCCAGGGGTATTTGGGCTGCCTTCAGAGTCTCAGCATCTTAGGCCACCAGAAGGTGGGTGACGTGTGAATCTTCTTTTTTTGTGGTTGTGGATGTCCTTCAGGACTGCCTTCTTGGCTTTTGCTTTGGCTTCGGTTTTGGGAGAGGCAGGAGCTTCCTTCTTCGCTTTCGGTGCCATCTTTGCAGAAAGCAGTTTTTGTTATTTTTAAAGTAAATTTTTATTTTATACTGTTTTATTTACAAAGCTTGTATACATTGTTTTTCACACCAGATCTTTCCCATTTCCTTTGCCCCTCCCCACATCAAATTTTGTGACCCTATGATTACGCCCTTGTCCATCCTTGCCCCTCTGCTCCCACCCTCCTCACTTGGATTTTTATGTATATGCTGTTGCTGTTTGCTGTCAAGTCAGAAACTGACTCAGCTGACCCTGCAACAGGTTTTCAGAGGCAGTAAATTACATGGGAGGAGATTGTTCATCCTTCTTCTGTAGGGCTGCTGGTGAATTTGAACTGTGTGCTTTGGGATTGCAGTACAGATTCTTACCGTATGGTGGTGGTTGTGTACCGTCAAGTCAGTACTAACCCATTACTGACCTTCTATTGGGTTTCCAGAGGCAGTAAATTGCACAGGAGAAGACTGACCATCTTTTTTCCTGCAGAGCATCTGGTGGATATGAACTGCATACCTTAGTGTTGGCAGTGTAATTCTTACTAAGCTATCAGATCTCCCTAAGTATGTATGTGTGTAATATTTATATACAAACACACATCTATATCTAAACAGCATGCCTCTTGAAATTCTGTGAACTTCAATAAATTGTGATGGTTATGGAAGGGCTTCAGGCCTTTTTTCATGGGATTGCTGAGTCATTCTCAACTTGATGGTAATCAACAACATATACACATATATGTATATTATATATACAACATATATATATACACACACATACATAAACGTACTTGAAAATATATGTTGTTCTTGTTGACTGATGCCCTTCTATAACTTCCGACATTTATCAACGTTTATAGAGTTTCTGGAAGCATGTTGTTTAGGAAGTGGATGCCGCTCCTGATTCCAGTATATAAACACATAGAAATAGACATATGTACATGAGGGGAAGATACACTGACAAACTTCCCGGTTTCTCGGAAGAGCACCAATGTCTCCACAGGGAGCTTTCAGACTTCAGTGTTTGACAAAGACAGAATTGTGCTCTGTGTGCGTCCACATTTGCTGAAGGCTCTTGTTCTTCAGGCACACGGTCCCCAGCTGCCGACATGAAGATGCTAAGGAGAAGGACCGTTGCTGGTATGAGGCGGCCCTTCATGATGGCAACCCAATTGTCATTTATCTCCATGGCAGTGCACGAAACAGGTCAGTGTTGTAGCCTGGAAAACTTTATCAATACATGAACATTTTAGCCTCGTGGAGGAGTAAAGAGCAGAGCTCAGTTTTTAACTCTGTAAGCATACCTCCATATATTTTTTCCCCCCTTTGTGGACATCTGAGATCACTTCTTTTAAAATCTCAGTTCATGTGTAGAATAATGTGGCTTTTAAACTTAGAATGAGAAAACAATCACTTGAAACTTTGCATATTG
>NW_006399997.1:717353-730387 GCF_000299155.1 Elephantulus edwardii | reverse complement strand
TACAGGAGGATATTGCGCCTCCTTCTCCGGCAGAGCATCTGGTGGATTCGAACCGTGTTCCTCTGGGATTGCAGCTTGAACTTCTGACAGTTCTCTGTCAATGTTTTGTTCTAGCCACTTGTGAATGAACTTCAGTAATTTTTTTTTCCATGTGATACTAATGACATTGTTTGGTAATGTCCACATTCTGTTGAATCACCATTCTTGGGAATAGGAACAAATGCAGCTCTCTTCTAGTTAGTTGGCCAGGTAGTTGTCTTCCAAACTTTCTGGTACAGACTGTTGAGCACGTTTCCGGTTGCATCTGTTAGTTGGAACATGTCAATCGGTATCCCATTGAGTCTAGGGATTTGTAGCACTTTTTATTTCACAAGAGTGAAAAGAAGGACATGCATGTGATGTCAGCAATGATATGCCTCCTTCTGTGGCATATGTTCTGAATCTCCCTTGGATTTCTAGTCACTGCTCCAGCTAGTTTTGAATTACCTTCATCAAGATTTTACTTGCATGTGATATTAATAATATTGTTCAGGGGAGCTCTGGTGGCCTAGTGGTAAGGAGCTGCAACTACAATCCCAGAGGCTCATGGTTCGAATCCACCAGATGCTCTGCCGGGGAAGGAGGGACAATCTCCTCCTGTACCAGTCAGATCTGATTTGACGGTACACTCACACACACACAAAATAATAAAATAAAAAAAATAATATTGTTCCATAATTTTTGCACTCTGTTGTCTTTTAAATTTCTTGGCATAAACAAGTGAGCAAGTCCAGGGCGGTGTCCATTTACCTTCAGTACAACCTGGATTTCTTTTAGGATCACTGGTTCTTGATCATATGCTACTTCCTGAAATGGCTCAATATTGGTAAAGTGATGGTGTATTCCTCCTTTGTTCTCCTGCTGCTTCCTGTGTAATTGATTGTTTTGACCATAGAATCCTTCAGTATTACATCTTAAGGGCTAATTTATTTTTCAATTCTTTCAGCTTGAGAATTGCTTGTGTGTGTTCTCCTTTTGGTGTTTTTTTTTTCTTCTTCCCTTCCCCCAACCCCCTAGTTCGCTTTTTTCTTTGGAAAAAAATTTCTTTCATTGTTATACAGTCCCCCCCACACACCCCGGATCACTTTACTATGCAACTCTTATTCTGGACTCTTGTCATGCCAATAATATATAATCATATGTTCCTTTTATATGGTTCTTTCCCTCGTCTGTTTCAATGCCGTGTACTTTATTTATCCCCTCTTTTCTTAGTTTTTCCCCAACCACCATTATCAGTCCTTTTCTGTAACAGTAGTAGTATACAGTATTTTTCTTTTTATGACTGAGATATTTCACTCAGCGTAATATCCTCTATGGTCACCCATTTTGTATAATATTTCATGAGTTCCTTGTTTTTCAATGCTGCATAATATCCCATTGTGTCAATATGCCATAGTTTCTCTATCCATTCGTTTGTTGATGAGCACTTGGGTTGTTTCCAACTCTTTGCTATTGTGAACAAAGCAGCAATAATCATGGGTGTGCATATATCTGCTTGGGGGGCAGTTCTGGTTTCTTTAGGGTATATTCCCAGTAGTGGAATTGCTGGGTCAAATGGTATTTCTATTTCCAACTTTCTGGGAAAGCTCCATATCGCCTTCCACAGTAGTTGCACCGTTTTACACTCCCACCAACAGTGAATAAGGGCTCCAGTCTCTCCACAACCTCATCAGCATTTGTTGTTTGCTGCTCTGTTGAATTTTGCTATTCTTACTGGGGTGAGATGATATCTCAGAGTTGTTTTAATTTGCATCTCTCTTAGAGCTAGGGATTTTGAACATTTCTTCATGTGTTTGTTTGGCATCTGAATGTCTTCTTTGGTGAAGTGTTTGTTCATATCCTGTGCCCATTTTTCAGTTGAGTTGTTTACTTTTATCTTGTTGTTGTTTTCTTTTTGTTTTTCTAACTCCAGGCCTTTGCACGCGTCATTAGAACACTGCTTTATCTTCTCAAGTTCCATCTCAATCATCTGCTCAGCTCTCTCATTTCCAGGTTTCTTCCCCTTGCTTTAGCTTCTCTATGTTGAAAAGAAAGTTTCAGAGTCTCTTATGACATCCATTATGGTCCAGTCTGTATTTTCTTTCTTTCCATTGGAGTGACTTTCTTTCATCATGTATGATATCCTTGATTTCATCCTACAATTTGTATGGTCTTCAGTCATTAGTGTTCATTGCCTCAGATATATTTCTTTTTTGCTGAGTGAAATATCTCAGTCACAAAAGGACAAACACTGCATAGTGCCACTGCTGTAGAATGGGACTGACATCAGGGTTATGGTAAGAATGAGAAAAACTGGATGAATTATGTATACTGTATTGAAGCCGACGAGAGAGGGAACCATTTAAAAGCAATGTATCTTAGGGCATTATGATGATCATAAGAGTTCGGAATGAGGGTTGTAGAGTGGAGTATACTTGGGGTGGGAATGGGGGGCGCGAGGGATTGTGTACCAATGAAGAAGTTTTTCTTTTGCTTTTCAAGGAGAAGAGCAAACTGGGGGTGGGGTGGGTGGGGAGAAAAGTGCAACAATGAATGAATGGAAATCCAAAATCTCTGTAGGTGTTCATTGAAATTAATACTAAGAAGAAAAAGAAAGGAAAAAAGTGTATGAAATGAGGGATTAGATCCATGGCTGACTCAAAATAGAATTGGCATGAATTATGTGAGAAAACAGAGCAAATTCCACATCACAGGTCTTTCCAGAAATCTGTGGAGATTATATTAGCATTAATTTTATTAACCAAAAGTATGATGCCCTAAAGAATTTTGGTCAGAGGTACAGGAGACCATTTGACTAGTTCTAGTCTAGAATACTGATGCCTTAGCCCTCTCTCTGTGGTCCCAACCTTGCTTGGTAATAAAGAGCCTGTCTCAGAAGCCTGGCTTTCCTTTGATGTACTGCCAGACCCTTCAGTGGGTCTGAGATTTCATACAGGTGATGATTATCAGCCTTGACTGCACCACTCTGGTGTGGGGGAGGAGCAGTGGGCCTGAGAAGCCCACCAACCCCACTTTATCTATGGTGGGACCCTTTAAACTGACAAGCTCTGTAGTCAGTCTTGTGGCTCACTTTCTTCTGACTCCTTTTCTTGCTGTCAAGTGAAAACTTTCTCAGGATTTTCTTCCCCAACTCCAAATTTTATTTTGTTGTCTTTGTTGAGAATATACACAAATTGAACGCTTTCTACCTGTACAATTTGGTGAAAATTGATTACATTCTTTGAGTGCTACAAACATTCTCATCCTCCTTATCTGAGTTGTTTCTCTTCATTTATTCATAATAGGAGACATGACGTGAAGTCACGTGGCTTAATATAATCTTTCAAATTGCTGCTGTTAATTTGTTTGCATATAGAGAGTTCTTAAAAGAGCATAATGTTTAAGATGGCCCCATAAGCACATAGGTGTCTGAGATGTAGGCACATTCTTTGTGGAGGACCCAGTGGGAAGATAGGGGGAGATGAGATGCCACTGCTGGCAGGGATCCCTGGGAAGGTGAAGATGAGATGAAAGATGTCAGAGATAACTGTGATGGTGTTGGTCACTACAAAGAAAAAAGAGAAAACGGGGAGAAAAAACCCCAAGAGTAAAAATTTCAGAAAAGAAAAAAGTAGCAGAAAAGGGCAAAGAAAAATAATAGCCACAAAAGAAAAAATAAAAAGTAAAAAAGATGTTAGAAAAGCCTGAAGAATCTAAGCAGTACACCAAAGGAACAGTTAGTAGATAAAGTTCAATTAAAGAAATCACAGAGGTGGAGCTCGAATTAGCAAAAGAAAATACTGGTCTATTATAATAATGTAGTTTATAGACTGATGCTAGGAACTCATCTTGAAAAGATGACTTCACAGGGTTTGGAAAAGTACTAAAAGAGAAAATGACGCGATATGAAAAGCCATGATATCTCAAAGCCTTGCTTTGAGACATGTCATATTTCATTAGAAGTTGATGACTTGGAAAAGATTGCAATTCATTGACTCAACTTTGCAATGAAAAACAGAAGCAAGAAAAAGCAATAAAGCAAAACCCTAACGTTGAAAGATGTGCTACTTGGAAGGAGATAAAAGGCTTCCATGGAAGGTGATCTGGCAGATTATGAGGGTTGTGACGGGAGATACCTATAAAACTATGAAGACTGCATGTGACAGAGTTTCGTCTTCTGGTGTCATTTCTTGCCCACAATCCTTTCAACTCACAACACAACTTCCTTTCCTTTTATTTCTTCCAAATCCTCTAGTTAAAAGGATAGTATCTTTTGTGCTCATTATTTAACCCCTTGACTCTTAGGTCCTAATATATAAATAAGACGACTTGGATCTTGCTGCCAAGGGATAAAAATTGAGGACCTCAGTTGCTACTAAACAGTTTTCAAAAATCATTATACTACTGTCTTTGCTGCAGTCTGATTTCCTCATGGGAGTCACAACTTGGAAACAAGGTTGCAAAATGACAAAAAAAATTGTGTTGTGTTACTCACCCTTCAGTAATACAGCTTTAACCCTTCATCCTTGAACTACTTCAGAACTTGTCAAGAAAAGCAGTTTGCAGCAAAAGCATGTGGTATGCACCCAGCATTTAAATGGTCATAACATTTTGTGGAGAAGTATACTTTCTCAGAGTGAAGATAATATATGGCTGGAAAGCTGCTAGCTGGTATTATAGTTAAAAACTAGATGGCCATCCCTCCACTTTGAAACTGAAGCATGTAAACCTCTCTATTACTGCATTTCAAGTTACGGGACCTATTGAGTTCAAAGACTATCTAATTCATATTTATCAGAATATTTCTACTGATAAGAGTTCTTTTGATGAGGAAGAGAAACTTCACCTGTTTTAATTGCTTGGTTTAAATGTTTGAAAAACATACCTCCTTTGCCCTCTTGGGCTGCAGAGGAACAACTTTAACACAATTCTGATGTTTCCTTTCTTTATAAAATATACTCAGCAAACTGCACCAGTTCACTGCAGTTTGGTAAATTGTTAACAGTTATGTCACCCATAATATTATAAAGTCATTAATTAAATCACTGTTGTGAGGACTTTACAGGAAGAGTGTAATGCTCAAGGCAGACCTATACTATTAGTTCAGCTAAACTATTTCATTTAAAGATGACTTCTGAAGATAGTTGGTTTAACGTTTAATGATTAACTCAGGACAAAGGATTTCATCTAACCTCATGGTTCCAGAAAGTCTGGAGTGCATAAGAATTTAAAATTCTGTTCTGCACTCACCCCTCCTTTTGATCAGGATTCTTCTACAACGTCTTTGTTAAGAAATATTAGATATTTGTAGTTGAAGGTCATTCACTTCTGGCCTCAAGACAAATGAGGCACTTGTTCTACTGCCTCCTCCTGTTTGTGATTTGCCTTCTTCCCCTGTTGTTCTAGGGGTGCTCTGGTGGCTTAGCTTGTAGGGTGTGTGTTTCTAACCGAAAGATTTGAATTTGCTAGAGGCTCCAGGGGAGGAAGGTACACAATCTCCTCTGGTGGAATTTACAGCCTCCAGAACCCTGCTAGAGGTCAGCCAAGAATCACTTCTGATTCAAAGGCAATGAGTTTGAGGGTTTTTTTAGTTGCTGTTGCTTTAGATGAGTAGAGACCAATTGTGTTTTGGATGATTGCTGGCAAGTTTTTAAGAGCCCAGGTAAGTACATAGTGAAATAGGAAGGAAAGAAGTGTTAAAATGGCCCTTAGGTGAGTTAACTGGGTCATCTCATGAAACCATGGCCTTAAACATCCAACCCAAAGAACCAGATCCCAAGAGTTTTTTTTTTTTACTGCCCCTAAGCAACCTTAGCTGCTACTTTCTTGGTAGCTCTTGTTACATTATGGTAAATATATCTATCACACAACTTTTCCCAGTCCAGCTTTTTACAGATGTACAGCTTTAATGAATTGCTACAGCAAAGGGCTTGAGGATATTGGAGATTGTGAGGATGGCACAGGACAGGACAGGGTTCAGATCTGTTGCTTTGAGTCATACTTAACTTAATGGCACATAACAATAGTGACAAGAATTATCATTACTCCACATAACATGTAACAACACCATCATTTCCTCCTTCTCCTCCTCCTCCTCGCACTTGAAGTTGGAACTGACTCAGAGCTGAGCCTGAGCAGGTTTTTGGAGGCTGCAAATCTGATGGGAGGAGACTGCCTACTTATCTCTCGCTGCTGGATTTAAACCTCAGGAGAGGTGTGGCCTCTGGGTTAACAACCTATTTCCCTAAGGACTGTGCAATCAGAGCTTCATTAGCGATGGGCGGTGTCTTCCCCTGTGATTTAAAGTCTCCAGAAACTTGCAGGATGAAGTTGAGTCAGTTCCAATTCAAAAGCATTGGGTTTGAGTTTTTAAAAAAGTCTCTTTGAGCAATATTTTATAGCTTTCCCTATGTAAATCCTGGTAAGATTTATTCTTGGATATTTTCTTTTCTTAGATGTTATTGTAAATGGGATTATTGCCCTAATTTCTCTTTAATTCTCTCATTGCTGGTGTCAAGCGACTGTCAGTGTGCCCAATTTAGAATCATATTTTCTGAGATTTCATTGGAAATTCAGCATTTTTTTAACATTGCATTCTGAATGTATAAAACTGAGCATAATGTTATTTTTATTCCGAGGATCTTGTGGAGCACTTTGCATTACATATATGTGTGTGTGAACTTGCAACTGCTCTTCATCATCACAGATTTACTAGCTTTGGGACTTGCTACAGTTTCATCTCATTCCCTGCCCAGAAATCTCAGCTTGCTAGCAGCAGTACTGAGTGAAGAGAAGCCAAACAGGAGGCTGTACAGAAAGAGGATGTAGGTCTTGCTGAAGCATTGATAACAGTGGTTCTGGATTTGGGATCCATGGAATCTCCAGAGGGCCCACGAGCCCCAGAATTTGTACATAGGATTTAAAATGTGGGTATATTTTAACCTACTAAGTATGTCTGTAGCTTTGATCAAATCAGGTTCTTTCTATAATCCATTTAATTTTAAAAATTAAAATAAAATAATTTTTTTTTTAAATCTGCTTTTTGAAGCTTATGTAATTCTCATTAATGTGACAAATAGAGTAGGTGGTATGATTATCTTGGGGAAGAAATTTTCTTAACATCTCCAGGGCTGTGACTCTCTTATTCACTTGATCTTATATTTAATGGCAGATCAGACAGGGCATAGGAAAATCTTAGTTGAGTGCAGTTTAACAACCAAAGATTTTCTTAGAAGTAAGTTTTTATTTGTGAAATAAATAAATAATGAAGTAAAAAAATGAAAGGAGATGGATTGTCAGTATTTCTTATAATGCTTATATTGATAAATGCTGCTTTCAGGACCAATTTATGGCAATTTTAGAGCCATGGGAACGTGTCCCTCATTCACCCTGACATAACCACACTGGCTTTGACACCAAAAGGCATTTCCTTTTCTCCTAGTTACTTATTTCTTTGACCTAAAAAAATGTGAGGTGAAGGTGCCGGTGGCATGATAGTGATTTTTTATTGAATTTGCCATTGTCATTCTAATTTTTGCTTTCTCTTTTTTTAAAAAACCTCTACAGGGCAGCGTCTAACCGACTTAAATTAGTGAAGGTAGGTCTGATGGGACCCCAGGGCACCAGCTTTCTACTCTCCATTCATCCTTGGTGACAGTCTTGGGTCTACCTCAGCTCTTTACCAAGGAAATCTAACAAGAGCTCTCAGAGCATCACTGATTGGGGGTGGTGATGGTGGTGTGTTGTTGTGTTTGAGACCTAAAGTCTCACAAAACAAGAAGTCAAAATTTCTGGATTCAAAAACGCTTTCATGAATTGATTACCTTCATTGCCAGTGGAGTTGCAGACACTTTGTTTTTGAGGGCTGGGGGATGGGAGCAGAGATAATATTGCAAGTGTAATGAGAATTCCTATAGGAAGTGACTCTTTTTTTAAAAACGACACAAAGGCATAAATGCTCCATTTTTTAAAAAGATACCAATGCTCTGACTTGAGTGGCCACTCTTCTTTGCTAATCTGGGCTTGACTCAGTTTATTACAGCAGTCTCTGAATTTCCAAATGGAAGACAATGACAGGGTTTCTACTCAGTGATACATCACTCAGAGCTGGTAGGGCCAGCTATCTCTTTATTTTTCTCCATACTCCAATTAGGTCATCTCTGTTGCGGATGACTGTGCAGTGTTTCCAGTAACTGACCACAGGATTGTGCTCCAGCATGCTGTTTCCCACTGCTGAACTCTTTCCTGACATAACAGTGTTATTGTTGTTGTGTACCATTGAGTCAGAATTGACCCATAGCTGGCCCTCCAGTGGGTTTTCAGAGGCAGCTAATCACGTGGGAGAAGATTGCCCATCCTTCTTCCACGGAGTGGCTGATAGATTTGAACCATATGCCTTTGGGATTGCAGGGTAGCTTCCTGTCAGTAGGCCACCAGTGTCGGAGGGTTCAAAATCCTGCCAGCCCCACTAACACCACTGTCTTTTTCATCTCTGCCTCTGCGCAGACAGGAAGCTCCTCTCCTGTTGTAGCCTTTCCCTGTCCTCATCACTGTCTTCCCAGAACTAGCTTCTGTGCAAATGGCGAGTCTGGTTGTAGTTTTGTCTGAGGTTAATGTCTAGAGTTGGAGGTTTGTATTCCACCCTGCATCCTGCTCCTTTAAATTATGTAGGATGGTGGGGAAGGTGATGTCAGCAAGAACAGGGTTTTATTTTTTTCTCATTTTGTCACTCAGAAGTGAAATTCTAAGTCATTTATCAGATTCTGTTGAATAACCAGAAAAGAGAAAGTTTGCTGGTATGAAAAGCAGTCAAACAGCCTTTGTAGTTTTAATTGGTGGAGAGGGAGCCATGTACTTGGCATCAAGTGCCGTAGGCATCAGATCCCAACATTTCTTTAGCCCTTCTTTTCTCATTCATATAGATCATTTCTTAAATGAGACAAAACAAAAATTTATTATTAAATTAGCTTTCTTTCTCTCCCTCCATTTCTTCCTCCCTTCTTTTCTCCTCTATCCATTTATCTATCCATCCATCCATCACATTAGCCACTTAGCAATAACTATTTTAATTCTCATCTAGTCTTTGTCTTTATAAAAAGCTTTCATACTTATATATCTGTGTACTTTTTATGCTGTTATTTTGTTTAATACTAGTTTTAGAAACATTCTTCTATCTTTTTATAGTCACCATTTTCCCTTGTATTTACAAAGAATTACCCTCCTAACCGTTTCGTAGCTGTTGGGTATATATTCTTTAAACATTCATTTAAAAAAAAGTTGTTATACAGAAAACTTTAAGCCTCTTGTTTTTTCCTCATTTTGATTTTTCTAAAGAGATATTATTCTGAGTAGGATTTGTTGCTTTTCCTGTTCGAGTTGTAATCTTGAATGGTTGTTTAATCTACGGTGCCACAAACAACAAATATATTTTTCTTTCCCTGAATGCTTAGCTGCACTGTTTTTTGGCTAACAATTCTGGAGGGAGTGTAGTTTAAACAGATACAAATTTCAATTAAATTCTTCATTATTCAATTTGTATTTGACGATTACTAATGACATCCAAGGAGCTCTGATGGTATGGTGCATTATATGTTGGGCTGCTATCTGAAGGGTCAGCAGTTCAAATCTACCACCTGCCCTGAAGGAGAAAGAAGAGGCAGGCAGGCTCTCTCAGAAAGATTTACAGGAACCCTGTGGAGGGTTTCCAGGAGTCGGCATCGACTGGAAGGTAGTGGGTGGGTTTTTTGTTTGGAATGAGATCCAGCTATTTCAAGTGATGTAATAGGGAGAACTCAGTGTTTCAACAGAGTTCGGTCCAGCTGTGAATGCTCATGCTGTTTCTCACCAACTGGGTGAACTTGAACAGGTTTCTTAGACTACCAGCGTGAGTTTCTTCATCTATAATGTGGGGATGATACCTACCTACTTATAGGACTGTTGTGGGATTAATGAAGTATTAAAAGTATCTCCTCTGTAAATTTTAGTCCCTTTTCCTGTCTCTCTTCTTTTTCACTCACTCTATATTCTATATATAATTCTGCCTTTATATTATTTCTTCCATTAGGGGCTAATGATTTAATATGTTTCAGTGGACTCTTTTTTTCCATTGGTATTAACTCTTTATATAGTCATATTTAATATAAATATATGTTGTTTCTGAGTGCATCTAAATTCCAAAATCAATCTCCATAATAGTCTATGTGTTTCCTACTGCCAAAGGGGCCCTTTAGAGTAGTGAGAGAAGATCTTCACCCTGAAACCCACAGCGTCCCTTTTCAGCAGGAAGTAGCTAAGAGAATACGCCATCCCCTTTTTCTTATGACTCAGGGTGAAGTCTCTCTCAGGGAGGAGTGATAGGGAATGGCAAAGGACACACTGACAAAGAAGATTAATCAGAACTGGCTTTGACAAGCACTGTGGCATTTGGACAAGAACAAACTGGGAGGAGGGTAGAGAGAATAGTGCAACAATGAATGAGTGGAAGCCCAAAATCTCTGTAAATGTTTATGAAAATTAATAAAATATAATTATAGGAAAAAAATATATGTTGTTTCTAAAACTCAATTTAGATTTTTCATTTTCAAGAGTGTTGTTAGAACAACAACACTGTGTAGCTGGATCCTTTACATATGTTATGTCATGTAATCTTCCCAAAAATTCTGAATGTAGACATTGTTTTTAATATTTTGACTAGTATTTAGATATTTACCTATGAATTCACAGCTGGTCTGGGATGTAGCAGAGCTTGATCTATGCTGTTTTAAGCTGGTCGTTGCTTTGTAGCTTTCCCACTAAGTCTGATATCAAGTTTGAAATCAAACAACAGATTTAAAAACTATAGATCTTATCCATCTAACAAACCATCACAAGGAGCTCAGGAGGTGTAGTATTGTAGAGTGTTATAGAGATTGGCAATTCAGAGACACAATGGGGGTTGCTACTGTGAGTTGGACTTGATGGCGGGGCCTATAAACCATCATAACCAGGGTTATGGAAGTGGTGGAGAAATGGAAATTACCAAACTCCTTGTCTGCTTCCATCTTCTAATGAAAATGACAACAGCTCCTTTGTCCTCTAGGTGCTGAGTGATGGGGGCTTTCATGTCTTGTCTGTTGACTACAGAGGTACGTATTAGGATAGGTACAGGGGCTCTTTTAAAACCAAGCAAAAGCTTTAAAGATAAGCAGAAGGATGATGCCTCATAGATGGTGATGCTATGTTTACTTTTTTTGTGTGTCAGGGTTTGGGGACTCAACAGGTAAGGCCACAGAGAAAGGCCTGACCATGGATGTAGTTTCTGTCTATGAGTGGACTAAGGCAAGGAGTGGTGGCAACCCTGTGTGTCTCTGGGGGCACTCTCTGGGAACAGGGTAAGTGGAATCTGCAGATGCTGTGCCTCGCCTGAGGTGAATCTTTGGGTCTCTTGGCATCATATCAGAGGCAGCAATGAGGAGTAAAAGGAGCACTGAGCTATGAACAAGGGATTTTTCTTTGATCTCTCATACCTCACAAATGACCAGAGACCTCGTGACTTCCTTTAGTCTGTTGGTCTGTCTGTAAAAGATGGAAAAGGTTTGGTCAGCAATTTGGTTATCCAGGATATCAAAGCTTGCCCAAAGGTCTCCCTGTGAGACCTTTTTTCAAAGAAAGGATTCTTCATTTAGGATCTGTAGAGTGTTGAAATGCTGTGCAAAATTTTGCATCTAGTATATTATCTCATTAGAAGCATCGCAAGTATCCATCATCTGTTCATATTAGATGTTGTATTTTGTACCGTGTACTTGATTGTTAAATCACTGTTTCATGTGTTTACTGCTTTTACAGAGTTGCAACAAATGCTGCAAGAGTGCTAGAAGAGAAAGGTAATATAAAATATTTAAATGGTTAAATGTCTTGGCTTGATAAGGGGGAATAAACGTGGTCAAGAAACAGTTGTGTATTCTGAGAACACACAGATAATCTGAATATTTCAGCTTTAGTGCCTGGCCATGTGACATGTGGTCTTTTTTTCCCCCTTTATTTAACATAAAGCAGCTATCAAGGATATAAAATGGAAAATAAATTTTAAAAGTATATTTGGGGGAAAAAGGACTCTTGACTTAAAGAGCTCTTTGAAAGATATTCATGAAGCCATAATGAAAATTCTCATATAGGGTTACAGAAGATACAAGAGAATGACATGTTAACATAAAATGATAGTCAGGACTTGGCTTTCTACTGCCCTTCTTACATAGTATTTATAACTGTTTTTCAGAAAGTACTAAGAACTACCTGTATCAGACTCCTTTAGGTTCCTGGACTAGGAATCTCTGGGCTAGATTATTTTTATATATTTCAACAGTTTGTAATAATACCTCTGCATTATTTCTTTCACTTCACTTGGTAATACAGGCCAGTCTGAATTATGTAAACATTTTAAAGTCAGCCACCTGCTACAGACAACTGTAATCATTTAGAGAAATTAGGCAAACATTATTTCAGTGTGTATGTAAATTCCCATAGAGCCTTATGCACACCTCATTCACGATGTTGATGGGTTTGCATTGTAAATAAGAAGATAAATCCATTGGCACACTCTTCATTACTTTTTTCCCCTATTTCACAATAGCTTCATATAAATTCTTTTTCCCATTCCTAGTAATCACTCTAGAGATGACATATATCTTTAGTAAGTTAAACCCCAAATCATTTTTACTTAGTCAGAACCAACTTGTATCTGACTTCCCAGTAGGTTTTCAGAGGATGTAAATCACGTTGGAGAATATTGCCTATCTTTTTTTCATGGATTTGCTGATGGACTTGAACTAGTAGAGGCTTGCCATCTTTGGCTTTATCAGTGCAACTCTCTACTTATTATGTCATTGGAGTTCCCAGTAAAGTCTAATATAAATGGATAATGTAATTCCATTTATATGCCAGCCTATGAACTCTATATATAATGTGTTTTAATTTTTTCTATTAAATACTTAGAAAATATTATTTTTATATTATAGAATTAATCTTTCTGTAAGTTTACC
>NW_006399997.1:707366-716540 GCF_000299155.1 Elephantulus edwardii | reverse complement strand
TTGCACCCTTCTCCCCGCACACACCCCTCTCCTCTTCCCCCCACCCCCTTACCTTTCATTTTTAAGGTTATTTTCACTTGTTATGGAATTCTAGGTTGGCAATAATTTCTTTTAGAACTTTGTAGATAGTATTCATTGTGTTCTGGCTTCCACTAACTTTTTAGGAAGTCAGTGGCTACTCTTACTGTTGCTTCTTTGTAGGTAATGTATACTGTTGTTTCTGGTGATTTTTTAATTTTTTTCTTTGATTTTTCAGCAGTTTTCTATGACTTTATACTTGTGGTTTATTTTATATTTTTTAAATCCTGCATACTATTCTCTTTTGTTTTAATTTAGATATTTTCTTGGATTTAGTTTAGTAATTTTCCTTTCTGCTCAACCTAGTTGGCTATTTAACTGGTCTCTTCTTTATTTTGGTTTGCATTTTTCCTAGAATTTTTCTAAAATGTCTATTTTATTATTCATAATATTTACAACTTTCTGATGGAATATTTATCTTTTATTTTAAAATATATTAATCATTTACTGTGTATTGAAACCATATGTGCATATATGTAACTTTGTTAATATGCTGTTATTTAAATGTAATTTATAATCATTTTAATTTTTAATAAATGTTAAACATTTAATTTACTTTTTTACTCAGAAAAACAGTATATAACAAATTTTGTCTAATATTAAGAAGAATTGGAATCCAGAACACTTAATTATACTCACCTAAAACCTATACATAGACCAAGAAGCAGTTGTTTGAGTAGAGCAAGGGAACACTGCATGGTTTACAATCAGGAATGGTGTGCATCAGGGTTGTGTCCTTTCTCTTTACCTAGTCAATCTGTATACTGAACAAATTTGAGAAACTGGACTTTATGAAGAATAATGTGAGATCAGGATTGGAGGAAGACTCATTAACAACATACTTTATGCAGATGATACAACTTTGATTTCCCAAAGTGAGGAGGGCTTGAAACATTTTTTGAAGATGATCAAAGACTACAACCTTCAATACGGATTGCATCTTAGCATCAAGAAGACAAAAATCCTCACCACTTGAATGATAAGCAACATCATGATAGATGGAGAAAAGATTGAGTCGTCAAGTTTCATCTTACTTGGATCAGTAATCAATGTAGGTCAAGAGATGTATGGCATTGCATAAGTCTACTGTCAGGGATTTCTCCAGATTACTAAAGAGCAATGATGTCAGTTTGAAGACTAAGGTATGCCTGATTCAGGCCATAAAAAGACCAATCACTTGCTATGCATCTGAAATCTGATCAGTGATTAAGGATGACAGAAGAAGAGTTGATGCCTTTGAGCTGTGTTACTGGAGAAGAATACAGAATGTCTCATGAACTGCCAAAAGAACAAACAGGTAGGTCTTGGAGAGGATACAGCCAGAAAGCTCGATGGAGGCAAGAACGACAAAGCTTTGTCTCATATACTTTGGGTATGCAGCTAAGAGAGGCTATCTCTTGGAAAGGGCCATCATCCTTGGAAAGGTGAACAGTCAGCGAAAGAGAGGAAGATCTTCAACCCCTCACTGTGTTTGACACAGTAACTGCAGCAGTGGGCTCAAGTGTGTTCAAAATGATGAGGATGGCCCAAGATAGAACAAGGTTCAGATCAGTTGTTCATAGGGTCGCTATGAATTGTACTTAACTACATCTAATAACAACAACAGTAACAACAATAACAACCAGAAGGTCAGTAGTTCTGTTCTGCCAGCTACTCCAAAGGAGAAAACTCAAAAATTTCCTCTTGTAAAGATTTATGCCTCCAGAAAAAGGCTGGAGTGTCCCTTTCAGTTGGAATTGACTCAGTGGCTGTGACTTTGCTGTTTAGTTGCTCAGGGTATAGTCCTTGGAGGACACAACCATAATCCTGAAGACTTTGCTTGGGCTCTCCTTTTGACATACCCTGAATTTTAATTTTTGTCCTTTTGGATGTGTGAGAATGTTGACTGTTCTCTGTGGCTTCTAAAACTTCAGTTACCTCCTTAACTTTTAGAATTTCAAATGTGTTGAGGGGAAATGTACCTCAAACTCTCTTTGATTTTTCTCTTTTGGTAGTGGTTCTACAAATTCTCACAGATTTAGTCTCAAATGTCTACACACACACACCCCCCCCCGCAACAACAATAACCTCAAACAAATTTTCCTGTCATTCTCAGAAGGAGATGTTGGCTACTTTGGCAAATTCTTATCAATCTATTCTGAACAGTTGATTGGTTATTTTCTTTATTTTCAACTCTTACATGCTTAGAAAGCTCTCGGGAGAAAGGGGAGCTTGTTAAAAATGCACATTCTCAGGCCGTCTCTTCCCTGAGATTTTGACTAAGTCTGATGGTAGCATTTTTACCTTCAAGTTGATCCAGGTCCATTGACCCCATGTGCTATAGTAGGACTGTCCCAGCCAGCGTCTGAGGCATAATCTTCACAGGAACACGTTGCCAGCTCCTTTCCCCACAGAATGAGTAGGCAGACTTTTTGTTAGTACCTGACACACATTATATCATCAAGGCTCCTCAGTCTGGTACAGGGTCTAGGAATTTGTATTACTAAGTTTCACAATGATTTTCCTCTTTTTTTTTTTATTATACTAGTTTATTTACAAAATTTAAATACATTGTTTTTCAGACCACATTCTTGCAATTTCCCTCACACCCACACCCATCCAATTGTACAATCCCATGATTAATCCCCCTCCCCTCGCACATCCTCATCCATCAGCTTCCACCCTCCCCCCGCCCCCCCACCCCCGATCCGCATACTCATTCTACAATAATGCTTTTATACAATATTTGTCCTTGTGGTATTGAGTTAGTTCACCCAGTCCCTCCCAAGTTAGGTATAATTTATAAAATCCACACTGATTTTCTTTTACATGTTTTATTTTTTTCTCATTGTTGCATATTTTCTTCCCCCCTCCCCTAACCCTCCCAGCAACCCCTTGTTCCAGATTATTGTCAATACATATTCACTATGATTTTTGACACAGTTTATGTACAACTTCATATATGAAATATGTAAAGATTGTATTTAGGTATAATAGAGGCATTACTAATTTCCATTTTAATTTTTATTTTTAAGGATGTCCAGTTGATGCTGTGATCTTGGAGTCACCATTTACCAACATATGGGTTGCAACTATTAATTATCCCTTGTTAAAAGTGAGTCACTGATTTATCTTCATAAAGTATAAGCTGTTCCCACACACTTATGTTTATTAACCCCCTTAACTAGTTTTATGTTTCTAAATTCTTCTAACTTGTTATAACCAGTTGTTATGAAGGGGACATAATGCCTTTTGGATTTGGTAGTCTTTTTCTTTTCTTCTAACAATTGAGTGGCTTAAGAGACAGCTTTTTTGTTTGCTTGAAAGTCTATATTTCTAACCTTTAAAGGAAGCTCTGGTAGCATATAGTCTGTAAAGTGATGCACTGCTAACCCAATGGCTGCTCTTCTCTAATGGTTCAAGTCCACCAGTGGCTCTAGGGAGAAAGATAAGCAGTCTCCTCCCATGCAATTTATAGCCTTTGAGACCCAGGGAGTGTCAGCTTTGAGTAAGAACTGACTCAATTGTAATGAATTCCTTACCTTTAAGAAATGTTGGAACTCTGGTGGCCTAGTGGCAAGAAATTGCACTGCAAACCCAGAGGTATGTGGTTCAAATCCACCAGATGCTCTGCTAGAGAAGGAGGGACAATCTCCTCCTGTACCAGTCAGATCTGATTTGATGGTACACACAAACTATAGTAATAAAATAAAAAAAAAATTAAAAAATGGCAATGTATTTTACTAAAGTTTATTTATTATTTTTCCACTTTTAGAAAGGAAAACAGACTTCTTCTTATGTTTAGAGCGAAAAAGCACCAACTTTGTATCTGTCATGATTCAATGATATGATAGTCTCCAGGAAACTGAAGGAACCTGACTTGTAGTTTAATACAGTATTCTAGGTAGAGCAGATTATCTTTAAAACAAGAATTGAGCCACAAGATAAACCTTTTTAAAAAGTTTATTGTGTAGATTATCTAAATTTTGTAATTTTATTCCATACCTAATGCTCAATTACTTGTAGTCCTAGTTCTTTATAAAAATTAGCAAGAGTCAGAGACTTACGTAGGGTTTTTAGAGGGGCCATAACTTTGAAATTATTTGTTGTTGATAAGGTATCTTTATTGTGGTTTGTTGCTATTGGAGAATTGCTCCACAGGGTTTTCAAGGCTGTGGTCTTCTAGAACCAGATGACCTGACCTGTCTTTCAAGATAGCTCTGAAGGAATTAAACAGCACATACCACCACTACCACCAAATGTTTGTGGCCCCCCCCCCCCGTGGTACCTTAAAGCAAACCTAGGCAGCTGCAAGTCATATGACAGCTGTTTGCAGTGTAACCTGACTCTGAGGTTGTCCCTAAAGTGTCAGCCTAGAAAGCCCTGGCATGGAGTGAGGGGAGTCCAGATGTGAACATTGATCCTGCAGGGGGAGGGGTTTCATTATGGCAGATGACCTGAAGAGATTCCTGTATAAAAAATTACCAAGTGTTGAGGGACTCCATGCTGTTGTGTCTGATACAGACTGAGTACCTGTTATTAAAGTGGCCAATGATATCACTAACTTTCCTATTTATATATTATTTTACAATACAGATGACTGCTACTAGTTGACTTGATTCTTCTCAGAGGGTGCTGTTCTTTATCTAAAATTAAAAATACAGCTAATGATTTTCTCCCCCTACACTATACTATCTATAACCAGTCAGTGTTATGTTTAATGTATTCTTTATTAAATTTAGATGTGATTCATTATCAAACTGTTTCCCAGTATTGGTATGTATGTAAAAAGAATGCATTTTTTTCCATGTATAAGTATAAATAAAATAGTATACTTCAGAAGTGTAAAACAAAGTCCAGACCTATGGTAGTAGATTCGGGCACAGTGACCCTCCAAGGCTGTATGTACATCTTTGAGATGAGATGTCCATCTTTCTTCTCTAGAGCGGCTGGTATATTCAAACCCTGACCTTTTTTTTTTTTTTTTCTATAATTATATTTTATTAATTTTCATAAACATTTACAGAGATTTTGGGCTTCCACTCATTCATTGTTGCACTATTCTCTCTACCCTCCTCCCAGTTTGTTCTTGTCCAAATGCCACAGTGCTTGTCAAAGCCAGTTCTGATTAATCTTCTTTGTCAGTGTATCCTTTGCCATTCCCTATCACTCCTCCCTGAGAGAGACTTCACCCTCAGTCATAAGGAAAAGGGGACGGCATATTCTCTTAGCTACTTCCTGCTGAAAAGGGACGCTGTGGGTTTCAGGGTGAAGATCTTCTCTCACTACTCTAAAGGGCCCCTTTGGCAGTAGGAAACACATAGACTATTATGGAGATTGATTTTGGAATTCAGATGCACTCTTATTGATTGTGCTTGGCTGTACATGTACATATCCTTCAAGATGTATCATGGGGGTGTTGCAACCTAGAAGACACAAATCTGACTAACAAGTTATAAGTACATGAGTCCAAAAATTATGGAAAAGTAAAAGAAAAGATTCTTTCATTGTTTTACAAACCCTCCCCCAGGTCCCCTCCACCATGCAGCCCTCGCTCTAGTCTCCTGTGATGACAGAAATACCCAGTTAAAACCCTGTCCTTTTGGTTAATAGTGCAACATGTAATATATGCTATCAGAACTCCTTAGTATTCCCTTAAGTGTATTTTAATCCAATTACCCACTTTTGGAACTTCCTTGAATTTATATTAAATTTAGCTGAACATTCTCTGGGATAGCCTCTTCATATAATCACATAATCTTGACAATGCCCTTGCTGTCTAAATTCCAACTCAACATAAGAATACCGCTGGCTGTTGTTGTTGTTATATACTCTCGAGGCTGAACTTGACTCATAGCTGACCGGCCATCAGCAGTAAATTGCACAGAATATTCCCCATCTTTTTTCCGTAGGGCAGTTGGTAGATTTGAACCACATGCCTTTGGGTTAGCAGCACCACTCCAGACCACTAAACCACCATAGCTCCCTACGACTGCCCCTATAAAACCTAAAATAGTAATGTTCAATGATTACAGTTTAATAAACAAAACATTTGCAGTTGGTTTTAAAGCAACTTAATACTAATTTTTATAATAATCAATTATATTACTTTAATTACTAATAAGATTATTGAATTACATATATGTGGCAGGATTCAGAGCTACATACAGTTTTTTATTTGTTACTATTGTGTCACTGTGTTTATTTTTTAGTTGAACATAATAAAGTATATAAGACATGATTTAGTGAATAATTATAAATTGAACCCCCAAGGACTATCCCATATGTCATGACATGCATCACTAGTATGCATGAATCTCCTGTAAATCACCTCGTAAATCAAGCCGCACCTTAGACATAATTCTTAGCCTGAATTTATGGTAGCTGTCGTTTCTTTCTTTATAATGTTAACACCTCTGTGTTCATCTTAAGTGCTATAGTTACTGTTTTAAAGTTTTTTTTCATGTAAATAGAATATATAAGATGTATTCAGGTACAATTGTGTAGTATGTAGTCATTATATTTTTTTTAGCCCAATAAAATATGTCTTGTATTTTATGCTATCTATGGATTATATCCATATATATGGAGCTCTGGAGGCCTACAGGTAAGATCTACACTGCAGTCTCGAAGGCGTGAGGCTTGAGTCCATCAGTTGCTCTGTGGGAGAAAGATGGGCAATCTCCTTCTGTGTCATTACTGCCTATGAAAACCTGCTGGAAGGTCAGCTCTATGGATTGGTTCTGACTCACCGTCACACAACAACATACAGCTATAGTTTGACCATTTTCATTATTATATGTTGTTGTTGTGTGCTGTCGAGTTGGAAGTGACCCACAGCCGACCTTCTGGCGGGTTTTCAGAGGCAGTTAATTGCACAGGAGGAAACTGCCTATCCTCCTTCCATGGAGCAGCTGGTGAATTAGAACTACAAGCCTTTGGTATTGCAGTGCAACTTCTTGCCACTAGGCCTCTATTATATGAATATAAAGATATATAAAGCCACTGTTGTAAAGTTTGTTCCAACTGATAGTGACCCTCCATGAGATTTCTGAGTCTGTGCCTCTTTATGGGAGGAGACAGTCCATCGTTCTCCAAAGAAGCAGATGGTAGATTAGAACCAGTAGTAACCTTTCAGTTAAAAGTGTAACTCATAAAGCAGTACACCACCAGAGATTTATCACAACTTATTCATCTAGTCTCCTATATATGTGGGTTGCTTTTAGCTTAGGGAACTTAAGAATGCTGTTGTTAATGAACATTCTTGCACATATGCATGGATACAAGCTTCTCTGGAATATATCCTATTATATATAGGAGAGAAATGGCTGAGTAATAATGGAAGCGTATTTTCAGCATTAATAGTTAACAATGCCAAACCACTGTCCAAAATGATGTTACTACTTCACTCTACTGCTAGCTGTGGCAGTATGTGGGGGTTCCATTTGCTCTTTGTCCTTTTGTATTTGGATAATTTAAGTATTCTTTCTAATATATGCATTCTAGTTGCGTAGTCCATAGTGTGTTGCAAAAGGCTGAAACTCGACAGCAGTTTGAGTCCATCAGTGACTCCTTGAGAGAAATGTGTTTGGTCCCCTCTGTTAAGATTTGTTGCTGCTGTTATGTGACACTAAGTTGGAATATATACATAGCTGACCCTCTGTTGGGGTTTTAGAGTCTGTAACTTGCAGGGAGAAGACTCCCCATCTTTCTCCAGCAGAGCAGCTGGTGGATTTGAACCATGTGCCTTTGGATTGGGAGCACAGCTCCTTAAGATTTACTGTCTCTGAAACTGTCAGTCTGAAATGACTCCAGAGAGTGGGGTTGAATTTAATTATGCCTTAAAGCATTCTCTCCCTAAGCCATACACCATCTATGTAAGTTTAAAATGTATTTTAATTATTATTTCATTAAATGTATTTTCATATGTGATTTACTAATTGATTTATAATTCAGTTCCACTATGATCCAAGAATATATACTCCATATAATTTCAGCCTTTTGTAATTTATTAGGGCTTGTTTTATAATCTAGCAGATAGTCCATTTAAGTAAATGTTCCATGTGTTGAAGGAAAATGGATTCTCCTATTTTAGGGAATGAATGATCTGTCAGCAAGGTTATCATCGTGTTTCTCTATAAGAACCTCAATTGATATTTTTACTATTTTATCAATTACTCAGGGAATTTAAAATATCTCACCATAATTGTAGAATTATTTCATTTTACTTCTGTTAATTTTTACTTTAGAATTTCTGGATTTATATGATTACTAGTGCATATAACCAATAATATAATAATGTAATTTGGGTTTTTTTCCCCTTAATATTCATTCATTGTTGTACAGTACCCGTCCCAGTCCTCTTTGCAATGATGTATCTCTTATCCTAGGCTATTGTAGTACATATAGTGCCTAATAATATATTTTATTTATGTTTTAAATAAATTTTTTCATTTTAATTGTGATTGTAACAAAATTTTACAGGAGACAACAAAGTTGTGTTTTCCAACAAGTAACATTTATGCTTGTTTTAATTTTAAATTAAAATTCTATTTCTTGTAAAAAAAAAGTTTACAGGAAAGTTAGATTTTCATTCATTCATTGTTGCACAGTTTACTCCCTCTCCCTCCTTTCCGCCTCCCCAAGTTGACTTTTTTTTTTAATTGGGAAAAACATATTGGGGGTACAGGAGGTGAGGGTTGGGGGCAGAAGGGTGAGGCTGGGCCAGGATGCAGTTGCAGAGATGCACAGTTTGGCCGGTGGGGGGAGCAGGTGAAGGAGATGATGAGGGTCCAGTGGGGATCAGATGCTACAGAGGAATGACAAGCATTTTCCAATGGTAATTAAACCAACTGTCTTATTGATTTGGGAATTGGATGCCGACTCTCTGGCTTCTTCATGCTGAACAGGGGCGTAGATGTAAAACGGGGAAGGGAGGAGGCTTTATCACCTTATTGGTGGTCTTGGGTTAAATCTGCTTGGCTTTTTGCTCTGTTAGAAGATATTTTCCTGTCATTTGCTCCCCTCTGGACTGCAAAGTGTTTTCCCAAGTGGGTCCAGTGGGGATGGCTGGTTGAACCCAGAGGCTCCATCCTCCTTTGCTTCCTTAGCTGTCAG
>NW_006399997.1:692433-699081 GCF_000299155.1 Elephantulus edwardii | reverse complement strand
ATAATTGGGATGGGAGTGTCAGAGACAGTGCGATTGGCACAGGACAGGGCGGAGTTTAGGGCTGTTGTACATAGGGTCGCTATGAGTCGCAGGCGACTCAACGGCACATAACAACAACATATCACTGCCTTTATATTTACATTTGCATTTTTTTTTTTAAAAATCAAGTAGTAAAACAAAATACTGTAATTATCTACAGATGATTATGTATGACTTGTGTCATCTTTGTGACTATCTAAATTCCCTTCAATTACATAAAATATTTTAAAATGAAAAATATATTTTTTAAAAAGCGTTCACTGTATATAGAAAGGCATTACTTTCTATTACTGCAGATGATAGTGAAAACGACAATAAATTACATTATAGCTATGGAGTAAGTTTATTTTTTTCCCCCTTCCTCAAACAGATTTACCGTAAACTTCCTGGGTTTTTACGCCTGATGATGGATTCCTTGAGAGAAGACAATATATTCTTCCCTAATGATGAAAAGTAAGTTAATGATGTGAAGATTACAGGATCCAAGAATAATTATTGTGACTTACTGTGTGGGTTGATGACAAGTCTGAATACCTTACCTCTGTGCCTGGTGTCCATCTAAAAATGGACACTAGGCATTGGGGTAAGGTATCCACAAATTTTCGATAATTGATTTTTTTTTGTTCTTGTTTAAATTCGGTGACTTCACCAATTCAATCTGTTATTTGAGGCCAAAAAGAAGTGTATAGTACCCTCTAGTGTCTTGACTAACATACCCCAGAGGTATGTCACTTGTAGCTAGGCCTTGGTAAAAAAACCCAAGTCCATCAGCCAACCAGCTCACAAACTCAAGTGTAGCCAATCAGTACAGTGCTAGAATTTCGCAAGTTAACCCTCTGCAGTTGAGACAATTCAAGGCCTTAACTAAATCACTCATTGCTGTGGAGTCAGAACTGACTCTGCAGTGTACTTCTGAGGTGGTAAATTGCATGGAAGGATATTGTCTGCTTTTCTTCCTCTGAGCCCTTGTGGATTCGAACCACCAGAAGATCAGCCTTTGGGCTAGATGTGCAACCCCCTGGGGACTATGCCATCAGCTCTCTTGGGTAGTAGTTATTACTGTTTTCTTGTTTCAGTACACTAACATTCTCAGGAAGAACAGTGGCCTACTGTGAAGGTGGGGATGGATATCAGAATTAGGGAGGGAAGGGTAAGTTTTTTGGTTTTAGAAAGTTCTTACCATGAAGAATAAGTTTCTTTTTCATGCCATAGCCTTTTTGAATGAGCAGACTAGGAGGTTGATCCATAAGCTAATAGAATCTGTTACATATTTAACCCATATATATATATATGGGGTGGAGGGAAAGAAATAAAGCACTACAGAGGTCGCTTTGGTCTTGTGGAAATTTTTACTATTTGTTTTGTTGTGTAGCATAGAGTCAGAACTGACTCAAACCTCCAGCAGGTTTCCAGAGGCAGTTAATTGCATGAGAGGAGATTGCCCGTCCTCCTTCCGAGGAGCAGCCTCGAACCCGATGCTCTCAGGATTGCTGCACAGCTTCTTGACACTAGGCCACCAAAGCTCCCTATTTTCCTCTTTAGGGGTCTTGAATTTGTGTTTTCTTTTCTACTCATTTGACTAAAATATAGTAAGGAAGATGATATCAAGTTCTTCTAATGCCGTTATCAGTTTAGTATTTCAGTATCGTGTCTTCTTTTTGAAAATCACTACCCTATTAGATTGTTTAAATATCTGAAGATGAGGGAAACTTGCCTAGAAAAGACACTACATGAAGCTTATGGTGTTACTATACCAGAAAAGGAAGGAGAGAGATTATCTTGTGTTTTGAACAGACCTTATGCTTTGCTAAAGCTTTAACTCAGAAGTAGATAAATCCCAATGCTTAACTCTTGAATTTCATTTTCCTCCCACTTATCTATAGTGTGAAGTTCTTGTCTTCACCCCTGCTCATCCTTCATGGAGAGGATGACAACATTGTACCTTTGGAGTTTGGAATAAAGGTAAATTAAAGCTTAGGACTGTAAGATCGCTACCAAGACACATGGAGATCTCCAAGGAACATCCATAGTTTTACAAGGGAGACAAAGACCTTTCTCAGCACCAACAGAGAAAGCCCTCCGCCCCCCGTCCTGGGACTGGCATTCAGACTTCTAGATGCTAAACTCGGGATGCTAAAGGGAGTATATATTTCTTTGTTAAAGCCACCTTTCTTCCTCTGCTCCCCAGAAAAAGAACTCAGTGCTGACTGAAACTCTTAGCTCATCATTTTTGATCTGACTTTACTGAGAACCCAGTACCTTTGACATTTTAAGGGCTTCTCTATACCCCTAGATGACCATGCTGCTGTGTAGAAGCGAGTATAGACAATGAGCTTATAACTCAGCTCAAAAGAGTGTGTGTGTGGGAAAAGTGTGGTTCCATATCTAGGGTCTGTGAGTATATAGAAGGTTCCAGTCTGTTGTAGGGATTTCTGGTGGCCTAGTGGTAAGGAGCTGTGCCATCCTGAAGGCCATGCTTCGAATCTACCAGCTACTTCACAGGAAAAAGATGGGTAGTCTCCTCCAGTGAGATTTTTCTGTGCTGAAGACTCACAGGAGGGCCAGCTGAGTTTGTTACAACTCAACAGCACATAACAGTCTACTGTGGGAACTTCAAAGTAGTAGCCCTGGCAGTGGCTCTAAGAATGGAAGATGAAGTTCTTCATAATAAACCAACAAATAAATCTCTACTAGTGAGTATCCACCAGAATTCCTAGTCTTCAAGAATGATGAGGTCTTCTCAGTAGTCACCATCACCTGCCTGGATTCCATTCATGAGATGCATGGACAGCTAACTCCAGATATGGTGTCCCCATACTTCCTACTTAAAGGAACTAATTTCCCTAAATGGCAGTTTTTATACCCTTCTAAAAAAAGTAGACTAGAAAAGCTATGACTTTGATTCCCCCAAACCTTTGAGTCTGTTTGTTCTGTTCTGTGCAGCTCTATGAAATTGCATACAATGCATACAGGCACAAAGAGAGGGTCAAGATGGTGATCTTCCCCCCTGGCTTCCGCCATAACTTTCTTTATAAAAGCCCGATGCTGCTTGCAACTGTGAGGTAAGAGCTGCTTTGCTAAATGTGGTGATCTTTCCATTTTAAGGCCACTTTGGCTTACTTAGATGATGTGCTGGGGGATGGCGGAAGTGAGGATGTCTGAACTGACAGTGGTTCTTTTTCTGCAGAGATTTCCTAAGCAAGCAGTGGGCATGAGGCAGCTGTCCTCCAGCAGTGACAACCTTCACTGATGATTTGGTTCAGATGGTACCCGTGATGTGTATTCTCTGATGTAACAGGTTAATGGGCTGTTTGGATCCGCTGAAGTCACTGATATTTCCATAAGTCGCTTGCGTTTTAATCAGGGAAAGCATGGATGCTGGGTGGCACATTGTGCCATTTAGTCTATCATGGTCTACTTTTTGAAACATGCTGAAACCTCACTGTGGAAAATTAGATCTTGGCAAAGCTTGGATCTCTTCTAAAAATGTGCTCTTACCAAAATATCCTATGGGCATTTGTGTATGAGGTGGTCTCCAACATGAACTTGGACAATAAGTTTAAGAAAAATATTCCACTATAGTTAAGTCATTTGTATTTTACTCAGTTGCACTCATTTCAATGGCATTCAAAAGTTCCAAGCAATTTTGTAGCTTTCTGAAGCGAATAGGGAAAGTACCGGCCAGATGCTACCCAATCTGCTTTAAATACTAAAGCTGAGCATTTGAGTAACCCTTGGAATTGGTACTTTGGAGAGAAAATACCAGACCCTTCCCCTCTTCTTGCCCAAAGATACTTAAGTAGACTACAAGCAAGTAAAACAAAGTCGAGGAATGTTAAAATAAAATGTTCAAGTTCAGGAACAAGCTGTTTTTTTCCCCCTAAAGACATTTTTCAACTCCTCAACTTTCAACTCTCTCAAGACAGTTTCCATTGGCTTTGCTCATTCCATTGGTCTACTCTTTGGACAGGGAAATCTTTATATCTGAAGGCTCCATGTTCCAGATGTCCTTCGCATATTCCTTAATTGTTCGGTCACTGGAGAACTTCCCCGAGGATGCTATATTTTTGAGTACCATTGTGTTCCAGGCCTTTGGATTCTGTAAACAAAACATAGACAAACTATTCAGGGTCTGATCACCCAGAAGAGCTTAAGGGAAAGCATCAGGCACTTTGATGGGCAACGTGACAATAATAAATTGTAGTGAGTCATACTTAGCACACAGTTGAGAGCTATGTTGGGCAGATTCCCATTTCTCGGGAGAATTGTGGTAACAAAAATATTTTGCACTTTAAGGTAAGCCTGAGAGTTCTTGGTATGGTTAAATTGTTTTTATTTCCTATGCTTGGTTATAAATGACGAAACTCTTTCTAAAACCACAGGAGGAAGGAAGGGCATTTATAGTTGCCAGGTGTGGTTCCTGATTGAGAACTCACAAACTTGAGCAGTGCTGCTCTGGAATGTTCGATGTCAAACAATCCTTAGTTTACTGACCTACTTAGTCTTCACTTGTTCTTTCTGGAGATAGATGACCTAGTAAATTAAGACAGACTCAAATTTTGAGACTCAAATATTGAGGTTTCAAAACAGGGGCAACCCAAAGCCCAATTTATATAAAAGTGTATGATAAAAAAGGTATTTCTTTTTGCAGTTTTATTCCTCTACAGAGATCTTTAAAATGTCACTGAAAATGGCAGGACATTCGCCAAACATATTAGCATTTATTAGCATTGTGAGCATTTAAATGAAAAGTGAAAACATTATTGCTTATGGTTATTGTAAAACATTGTCTGAAATCGCTTATTCATACTTTGGAAAAGAATGAAAACTTGCTCTCTTCACATTCTCAATTATGAAATGAACAGACTTCCCAGTCATGCTGGATGTTCTTTTGAAGCCTCACCAACACAATGTGTTGAGTGAAAACTACAATTATGTATTAACCTTCATTTGCCCCAGTGAACATAAAGATTAACTAGCATACTGTGCTTATAAGGGTATCCTTGGGATGTGGGCCATGGTTTAAACAGAGACTCATTGTATTAAACTGACATGCTTATTCTTGCAGAATGTGTACTGTGCTGCTATTGGGTTCTACATTCTGTATTTGCCTAAGAGTTCAAGCTGGTTGATTCTGCATTCTGTATAAGGCTATGAGGTCAATCTGGTCGATTCTGTATATATTTTGGAACCCTTTGGTGGATCAGTGGTAAAGAGTTGCACTACCAATCCAAAGACACACACTTTCAATCCACCAGCTTCTCTGTGGCAGAAAGATGGGTAATCTCCTCCTGTGTGATTTACGGTCTTTGAAAAACTGGAGGGTCAGCTATGAGTTTGTTCTGAGTTGCTGGTACACAACAACATAACTGACTTCTATTAGGGCATTTCCCCACCTCCACCCCCCAGTTTCTAGAAAAGAACATCATGCTTGAACTTCGGTGAAGGGTCAGGGAAGGAGATAGACTGATGTGGTGACTGCAACAATAGGCAGAGGAGATTATGAAGATGATGGGAGAATGGGCAGAATTTCATTCTCTTGTATATAAGTATTTATACATATACTTTCTAAACAAGAATCACTTATTTTGAAATAAAAAAAGTCTTTAAAACATAATAAGCAAAGATATTCTCAGATAAGCAGAGATTAAGAGAATTTATAGAAATCAGCCTACTCTTACAAGAAATATTAAAAGTAGTTCTTCGGCCAGAAAGCCAGTGACACCCGACAATAGGCAGAGATGCCAACAGAGGACAGTATCATCCACATATCAACCCAAACAAAGGCTTCACAAAAGCAAAATAAAGCTACAAAATGTTAAAAAAAAAAGTAACCGATTACAGGGAAATCAGAAAGCTGACTCATCTGTACTTTGAAATAACTGCCTGTGTGATTCTGATGTGCATCTACAGAGAAAAACCTCAGAATTAAACAGAGACTTTTAAAGAGAGGAAGAGCCCAGGCTTTCAGTCCCTGCTGTGTTCTCAGTGCTCTGCAGTGGCTAGGATGAAAAAGGCCCCCAATGCCTTTGCATTGAATAAATGAGCAAATAAAGTGCATATTTAAAATAACGTATGGTGTTATATCCTTAGCATCTAGGACATGCCTGTTAACATGGTAGGTGTTCAATATATATATGGAATTATTTATGATGTTTTTGCTTGAACTTTAAAATTGCAACTGAAATGCCAGTTTCAACCTTTAGCAGACCAATTTTGGTCTGAATAACTTATTGATTTGTAAGGCCCAGCTATTTAGGTTCAATAAGAAGTTAGAAAAGTATTGTTCAGAATAACTGGCTTCCTTTAGAAGTCTCGGCAATGTACTCACCATGTATAGTTGACTGACTTTTTCTTGACACTTGACATAGGCTTCATAATCTGCAAAGACTTTAAACCTGGTGTGTGTGTTGTGGATATATGTTTAAAGGGGGAAAAAAACAACAGAAAACATTAAGAGATGCATGCTAAGGCATAATCTAAAATTCCTTTTTTCTTAATTTAAAACATGGCTGATTTATTGTTTCCATTGTTTCCATTCAGAAGAATTTTAAGCATCCCTTAACCTTTGAGTTAATGCATATTATTTTTTTTAATTTTTATTTTATT
>NW_006399997.1:686683-692333 GCF_000299155.1 Elephantulus edwardii | reverse complement strand
CCGCTTCCACCGCAGCTGCCATCCTGGCTCCAAGAATTCTCTCTACAACAAGTCCACCTTGCGGCAGTGTGGTGTCTTTGCTGTACCAGTCTTGAGGAGGGCCAGTGCCCATCATCCATCCTCAGTGAGGGAATCCATTTGTTCTGGTTGTGGAAGCCTCATGGAGCTGCAGCGGCTGTGCGGCAAGGCGCAGGCTCTGCAGGGAGGCGTTGGGAGCCACGAGACTCACCCATTTCTCCTTGGGAATCCTTGAATTCCTGTTGTTGAGCCTCGATCTTCACTGAGGGCCAGTCATCAACTTTAAGTGTTCAATTATCAATAAGCCGAAGTCTGTGGAAGGCCATAATCACCCTGCTTTAAGTGGTTCGCTGCTCTTGCAGCTCACCACGCTGTCTCTGCCTCCGCCGCCATCTTGGATCTCGGGCAGTGCCGACTTTTTATTTTATACACTAGTTTACTTACAAAATTTGAATACATTTCATGAACAGATTCTTCCAATTTCCCTCACCCTCACCACCATCAAATTGTGTAGAGGGAGGGGGAGTTGTAAAATTTCATATATTCATTTTGGCATGCTTTCTTTCATCTGTTCCAATGCTATGGTCATAATCTATCCACTCTTATCCTATTCTCCTTCCAACTCCCCACATCAGACCTGCTTTATAACAGTAGTGCTATGCAGTACTTGACATTTGGTGACTGAGATATTTCACTCATCATCATGTGCTCCAGGGACACCCATGTTGTGTAGTGCTTTACAAGTTCATTATTTTTCAGTGCTGCACAGTAAGTAGTCCATTGTATGAATATTCCATCGTTTTTCTATCCATTTACTGTTGTGGACACTTGGGTTGCTTCTGTCTCTTTGCTGTTGTAAATAATACAGCATTAAACATAGGTGTGCATATATCTGTTTGGATGGTGGTTCTTGGTTTCTTTAGGGTATATTCCCAGTAGTCACATTGCTGGTTCAAATGGTATTTCTCTTTCCAGCTTTTTTAGAACGTTCCAAACTGCTTACCATAGTGGTTGCACCATTTTTCACTCCCACCAGCAGTGAATAAGGTTTCCAACCTCTTCATAACCCCACCAGCATTTATTGTTTGCTGATCTGTTGAATTTTGCTATTTTTAGTGGGATGAGATGATATCAGATAAGTTGTTTTTATTTGCATCTCTCTGATAGCTAGAGATTTTGACTATTTCTTCATGTGTGTGTTTGCCCTCTGAATGTCGTCTTTGGTGAGGTATCTGTTCATGTGCTCATTTTGAGATTGGGTTGTTTACTTTTTTCTTGTTGAGGTGTTGGAGCAATCTATACAGTTTAGATATGAGTTCCTTATCAGGTTTGTCATTACCAAATGCTTTTTTCCTAGTCTGTGGCTTTCTTTTTTACCCTGTTGGTGTTTTTTTTTGACGTGCATAGGGATTTGATTCTTAGAAGATCCCATTCATCTATTTTGTTCTCTCCTGGTTGTAGGGCAAATATCTTTAAGGTTGATAAATCTTTTCATTATGTTCTCCCCTTTTTTAATTCATAATGGTTCTTAATTTAATGTGAACTTTGCCCACGATTAGTATACCTCTGTTTAAGTTATATTTATATTATAATAAATATATCTTATGAGAATATGTTGTACTGTCAAGACCAACTCAAAGCTGTCCCTCCAGAGGGCTTTCAGAGGCTGTAAATCGCATGGAAGACTGCCTGTCTTTCTCCCACAGAATAGATGGAGGATTTGAACAGTGTGTAGTCAGGTTGGCAGGGCAACTCCTTTAACACTAAACCACTAGAGTTCCCTTGTGAGAATATAATAGTGTTTTCATTTCCTTGGATAATAGATCTAGTGTGTTAATGATGATTGAACATGTAATTATATATTTAGACTAAAATCTTCCCTCTGTGCTCTTTTCTATTTGTTTCATCTATTCTGTGCTCTTTTGCCTCTACTTTCTTGCTTTCTTTTGACCTGGGAACTGTGTTTCAAGAAAATTGAATGTTGGATTTACTTTCTCTGCGCTTTCCTTCTCTGGATCATCTAGATCCCCAATTCCTCAGTGCCTTGTTATGTCTCTGACAGTTTTACAGAGAAATTATTTTTATTTTAACCAGATTTTCTAGTTTTTTGTGGCAAAAAGTTTGGTTTATAACAATTTTTCAATTAGAAGTAGGAAAGCTCCTATTACTTTTTTAAAAGTTTTGGATTTAATTGGCTATTTCCTAAACCCTCAGCTTAATGGATACTTCTGTATTCTGGAAGCCAGTTCTGTGGTATCCTGCAGTTTTCAAGAACTATAATTTTGGTGACAGATTTGCTGCATTTTATTTTCAAGCTTGTCACTTAACAACTGTACCTCCTTGGGCTTTGTTATATGGAGATAGTAGTTTATTATCTATTGTTGTGGTAATGAAATTAATGAATGTATGAAAAGCATCTATAGCAGTACCCAAAGACAGTAGATGTTAGTAATTTTATTACAGGGTACCACAATTCTGTGAGCATTTGTTGTTGAATATAAAAATTAGGCTATATGGATGCAGTAAAGATGTGCTTCCTTATGAGGGAAAGTATCATTTATGTCTCACTCTGGAATCATATTTGTCACTCAGCATAATGGGCAAAGTACATTGACTCCGGATTGAGGTAGATTTGGATTCAAATTTTACTTCTGCCATTATTCATTACCTGGTAAGTTCTCTTCTTCAAGTTTGCCCATTCTTAACAAAGAAATTGATAATACCTATTTCACAGGGCTTTTAATAAGTTTAAATTAAGTAAAATACAAAGAACCCAGCTGTTACTAGGCACTCAGTTGTTCTTTTCCTAATCCTTCTGTTACAAAACAGATCATGCTAAGCACTAAAGGTGGGGGGGAGAAAATCCAGGAAATGGAGCATTCAGAGAAGAATACAACTTCCCGGGCTGGTGCGGTCAGTGGAGTGTTATGGAGAATTAAGATCTGAGGTCTGCTCCTGCAGGTTTAGTTAAAAAAAGGAGAATGTGATTCAAAGCTCTAGGACATGAATGGGTTATATATGTGTTAGAAAATACCTGAGAGTTATGTAGGACATCCAGTTTTATAAGAATTTTTAAACACATTATCCTCTAATCCTCACAGCTGATCTAAAATTGCCACCATTGCTTCCACTTAGAGATGAGGGAAGTAAATGGAGACTTAGAAGCTTGGCTAAATGTCACATATTTCTTAAGAGAAGAAATAGGATTCAGTCCAGTATCTAACTGTAGACAGATTGGAGGCAAGTAGTCTTTGGAATCAAAGATGGGAGCCAAATGTGGATGGGCTTGCCGCCAAGCTGGGAAGGTGTTTTGTTGTTTTCTGAATATGTTTGTTTTCTTTTTAGCCGGTAGTGTGGCACTCCCAGCACCCTGGAGCAGCACATTTCATATAACTGGTGTTTTAAGACTATCAATCAGGTGATATTCCAGAAGACGCAGGGAGGCTAATGAGAAGAGCATTGCCTCCAAGTCTCAAAGGGTACTTCTAGCTGATAGGAAATGGGGGATAATATAGGTTGACCTCGATCCTTCCTCTTGTGCTTCCAGATTTTGAGAGGAATTGCTAAAGAGTTCTTTATAGGCATCCTTTTGACAGGGATGGGGGAATTTGAGGGCAAAGGAAAAAAACCCTTGCTTTTAAAAAAATCTTGAGTAAAAGAAGGGAGGAGGAAGAAGGCAAAAGGGAGGCAGTGTTAGGACCTTCCAGTTGTATCTGTTTGCAGATTGTTTTCTGTAAGACCTTGCAGAAAGAGCAGGGTAGGCCCATCCCATGAAACCAAGGGGGTTATGGCATCCTCTCTTGGCTCTTGGAAACACCAAGTCTGAGCCAAAACTGCAAAGCAGAAGCTTACATTTATTGGCTTCCACCTATCTATTCTGTACTCTATCTAACCTTTGCAATGTTCCATTATATTTATAATTTCTATTTCTATTTATTTATATTATTTATATTTATACTTATATATAAAAAATACTCATTCTACTTACAATATTGTATCCCTCCCACTCCCATGTCCAACAGGGGAATAAATTCTTTGTTCATCTCTCCTTTTTTTGCCAAACATATTCTAAAGAACAAAGCCCAAATTTTAGTTGCACTAGGATTAAAAATTGTAAATATTAGTTTTGAGTACACACCTGGAGTATATGAATGATAGATTCATTTTATCTTTACCAAATATTTATTATCTACTAACTCATTGCCATCGAGTTGATTTCTACTCCATAGATTTTTCTAAGCTATAAATCTTTGTTGGAAGAAGATCATCTCATCTTTTTTCCTGTGACTGGTGGGTTTGAATCCCAGTCTTTCAGTTGGCAGACCAATGCTCAATCTACCACACTACCAGAGTTCCTTATTATCTATTATATACCATGTTGTCGTCGTTAATTGTCGTCCAGTCTTAAGCGACTCATAGAAACCCTATGAACGAAAGACCTGAACACTTGTATAACTTTCATCATTTCTCCAAGTTCATAGGGAAGCAAGCTGTTTTGGAAATGGAAAAGCCACTCCTGCTTCTATATGCTTTAAAAAACCAAAACCAATCCATAGCGAGATTTATTACAACATATTTTTTTCAAATGCAAAGGAGGGACCAAGTCTGAGTGAAAGGTGTGGCATTGTTTGGGGTGGGGGTTGAGGCAGGAGTGGATGGAATAACCAGCAGCTGGACAGCCCAGTAAACCGCAGAAGGGGCAGACCCAGTCTGGAGGAGCCCCCCTACTGGCCAGGACAGGTGGGCACCCAGCAGACCGAGGAGGGACGGGCAGAGGCTCGGCCAGCACTCAGGGTCCAGCTCTCCAGTCCTAGACTGTGGGTGGGCCAGGACCCAGAGGGAGGTGCTTGTCCCCTTCCCTCAGCTTCTGGGGAGCGGTGGTGGGGCTGAACCATCTCCCTCAGAGGCTCTTTTGGGGGTGATCAAGGTCTCAAGGGCAAAAATCAGAACAGACCAGGCCTAGAGAGACCACAGCTTCTCAGGGGAGTCACAGTGATGATGCTGGCGGCATGGAGAAAGGGGGCAAGAAGAGAGGGAGTGGGGCCAGGGTCCTGCCTCCTGGGTTTGAGGGCCCAACCAGCAGCCCCAGGCCAATGTCTCCTGGACAGCATTATCCCATACACTTTTATAGGTAGTGAGGATACCACAGGAAGTAAGAATACTGTGATCTTTTCCATGATGATGTTTACTTACTTACTGTAGTGACAGAAAACAAGTACACAAATTCAAGAGTGAATAGTTCTGTGAAGGAAAGACAGTATTATGGTACAGAATGGTATAAGAGAGAATTACTGGATGGTGGGAACAATGCTTAGTAGGTGATACAGGAAAGACTTCTTCAGAAACATCATCTACTTTCACCAGAATTTTTGATGAATCAGAATATTCTGCCCCCCAGTTTCTTGTTGCTTTTATTTCCGATTCTGAACTGACTGATGGCTGACCCCCCAGTGGGTTCTCAGAGGTAGTAAACTGCACAGGAGAACTAATTAATTATGGTCATAATAGAAACAATTTTTAGGTTTCTATATCACTGCCTTGCACATTTGCTTTGTCATCCCGTGCTGCCTTTTGAAATCTTCTATTCAACTCTTTAGTATCTTGAATTCTTCCCTGTGCTTTGGCTTCTCTG
>NW_006399997.1:636348-678313 GCF_000299155.1 Elephantulus edwardii | reverse complement strand
CATTGTTTCCATTCAGAAGAATTTTAAGCATCCCTTAACCTTTGAGTTAATGCATATTATTTTTTTTAATTTTTATTTTATTATTTTTGTGTGTGTGTACTGTCAAATCATATCTGACGGTACAAGAGATTGCCCCTCCTTCTCTAGCAAAGCATCTGGTGGATTCGAGCTGTGCATATTATTTCTTAAGAATTCTATCATATGGATGCATATGCATATAAGTCTGGGCACATCAATGGAAGGAGAAAAGGAATACTAGACTTACAGTTTTTCTTTTCAAACCTCACTAGCATTGTTAATAGAGACTATCTAATCTTTTCCAAGCCTGGGCTAGTTTACCAGATGACATAGTTACACTGAACTACATGGATGGGCTTTAGTTGGTTTAAGATATACATACTCTCCACCCTTTATATAGCCAAGAGCTCTGGCCTCCTCCTATAGGAACTCACCTGTCATGGTAAAAGAGCATGTTGATTATGTCTTTGAAGAGATCAGGCTGCTTGGGCGAAAAAAAGCCATTGTCAATTTGATCAATGACCAGCTTCAGCTCTGGAAGTGCCTCATAATATTCTTTCGCATTGTATCTTTGGAAGAATGTAAATGTTAGTGTGTGTGAGTAATTGCAGTATAAGTGTTTCATTATGCAAATGCAAGATTTCAGAAAAATTAACACTTAACAGAGATATAGATTTTACATGGATATTTTTTGCTAGATCCTGATTTTTTTTATCCTTCCCCTAAATTTGATGGTTGTTGTTGTTAGGTGCCTTCAAGTATGACTCATAGCAACCCTAAAAACAACAGATCTGAACCCTGTCTGAAGATGCTAAAAATTAGTAATGAAAATTCTAGCCACAAGGCCTTAGTCTAATCTGTTATAATATGGCAATAGCCATTTCAAGCTCTTGTTACGGCTTTAAACAAGTTTTGTATTAAGTGGACAGCTTGCTTTTGGGACCCTCAAATTCTCTAAATTTGTTTGGCTACTTAGTGAAAATTTACTTCCAAGGATCAGGAAGTGTATTTGGCACCATCTAAGTGCTGTGGTAAGGAGCTGCACTGCCAATGCAGAACATGGATCAAATCCTTCAGATGACCTGTGGAAGAAATAGGGCATTCTCCTTCCATGAGATTTACTGCCTCTAAAAACCTGCTGATGTGTGGGTCAGTTATGGGTCGGTTTTGACTTGATAGTACACAACAACAACAAAATTCTGTGATTCCAATAGCTCCTTGTGACATCATTCTTTATATTTCTTGTTTGAAACCAAATTAATATGCTTGTCTCAGTATTAAAGGAAATAAGAATTCTATAAATTTTACAGAACAAGTGCATCTGTAAATTTTTATCTATACTATATTTTGGCCTATCTATTGATTGAGTTGTTCACAGCTTTAGTTTGCTTGGCTCCACAGTCAACACTCTTGGCACCAGTAGCCAGGAAATATTGCGATGGGAAAGTTTGTTGTTAGGGACCTCTCCAAAGTACTGAAGAGCAATAGTGTCTATCTGGAGACTAAGGTGCATCTGATACAGGCCATGGTCTTTGCAGTCACTTCTTATGCATCAGAGTTGGACAATGATTAGGAAGGATAGAAGGAGAACTGATGCCTTTGAGCTGTGGTGCTGGAGAAGAGTATTGAGAGGGTACCATGGACTGTTAGGAAAACAAGCAGGTTCACCCTGGAGAGGGTTAAACCGGGCAGCTCCTTGGAGGCACGGATTCTGAGGCTTCGTCTAACATATTTTGGACATGTTGTAAGGAGGGAACCGGTCCTTGGAGAAGGACATCATGCTTGGGAGGGTGGAGGGACAGCAAAGGAGAGGAGGGCCCTCTATGAGGTGGATTGATTCAGTGACGGGGGTAATCGGGATGGGTGTGTCAGAGACGGTGCGACTGGTCCAGAGTTTAGGGCTGTTTTACAGAGGTTTGCTATGAGTCACAAGCGACTCGAAAGCACATAACAACAACAAACAACAACAACATTTGAGATCTTAGGAGAAGACTAGACCAAAACTCATGGCTGTCAAGTCAGAACCAACTCACAGCTGACCCTTCAGCAGGTTTTCAGAGCTACAAATTTCACAGGAGGAGACTGCCCTTCTCTCCTGGAACCATTGGTGGATTTGAGCCACCTACCTTTGATTTGGTAACACAATTTCCTATCCACTGTGTTAACAGAGCTCCACTAGATAATGATTTAAACCATAGACAATGACTTTTGACTGTAACTTCATTTGTTTTTTGACCAAAGAGAAAAATCAGATAAGGAATGCTGAACAGCACAGCTGAAAAAGCCAGCTTTCAGTGGCTGATATTAAATAGCATTGTTCCTAAACTAGTGCCCACATGCCTTTTACTTTGATTTGCTAGGTTTAACAAGGCTAATCTGCCACCAGCAGGCTCCCTGAGTTCCTTATGAGATGGTCTACTTCTGCACCTCATGTGACTTAACCTTAGTGGGATCATTTGGGGTCAGAAGTCTGATCTCATGTACCATCCTGGAGGTAACCTATGCTACAGAGAGATGCTTGCTCACCCTTTCTTGTCCAGAGCAGCTACGTCATCTATCCTCATGCCAAAAATGAACAAGTTCTCTTCGCCAGCTTCTTCTGCCATTTCCACGTTGGCCCCATCCATAGTCCCAATGGTCAGGGCCCCATTCATCATGAACTTCATATTGCCTGTCCCGGAGGCTTCGGTGCCTGCTGTGGAAATCTGCTCCGACAGATCTGTGGCTGGAATAACTACAAGGAGGCATGTTCAAATTAGTAGTTCTGTTTTTCTACATTTGCTTGAAAGCCAGCCATTTAGCTAGCTCACCTGCCTTGATCCTGAAAGTAGTCCATGCACATCAAAATTAACATTCAAATGAAACAGAGGGATAAATCTTACTATTTCCCCTTAACTCAAGCAACCAATTCTGTCCATTTTCTGATGCAATTTATTGCTGGTTATCTCCACAATGCTAAATAATTATAGGTTTATATTACTCTTTCTTGGTCTAGAAGCTTTAAAGATAATTTATTGACTTTATATAAAAGCTGGTAGCATATTTATCATCTTCCCTTTTTCCTGGCTTATCTGCTTTGTTGATTTTTATTTCCTCTACTTTATGACCTTATAAAATAGACTTTTTTCTTGAGAGAATCTCTCCTAACTTCTGCTTCTTTGTGACCTGAAGAAATGGAACTGTCTGCATTTTTCTCCTTATTGCTTCATCTCCCTCCCCTTACTTTCACTGCAGGGAGGTGTCCTGGGAACTAGGCACTATGCCTCCAACTTTTCAGCCTTATTTATACATAAGTTAGTGGTGCCTCAAGCCTCATTAAGCTACAAAGGTCATGAACAACTAAATGTGCTTTACACTGAGAACTTAATTGTGGATTACACATATCATCTTTTGGACTCCAAAAATGCCTGACTCTTTTCTCTTTTTGGGCTATGTAGACAGCTCTAAGTATGTTAAACAGTAACATAATAGACCAAAAGTACCACAAAAAGATTGCTTTATCTTCCCAACATAGGAAGTGAATCCACAGTTTGTATGTGGATAGTGCTCTGTGAGCATGTGAAGGATGCAAATAAACAAAGGTCCTAACAGAAGAGAATGAGATGTTGCCATCTCATTTGTCTTGCCAGTGTGGCGCTTTCCACGTGGGAGATTTACACTTGACCCTGGAGTGTGCATCTGAGGCATGTCTAGGCCTCGTGCTTTGGCAGCCTGACAGCTGACCTCATTCCCTATTGCTCCATGAACAAATGAGAGGCCATCCTCCCACACAATGACCAGAGCAAATGCTGAGAACTGGAAAATTAAACTTCTGTTGCAAAACAGGAGCTAGGAACTGAAGAACCGTTATTTTTCTTTGGTTGAGAACAGTCTGCACCATACTGAAAACTCAAGGCCTCCTCCTCCAGAAAGCCCTCACTATTCCTGTTGTTGTACCCAACCCTCTGGTGGGTTTTCAGAAGCAGTTACTGTCCTGGGAGGAGACTGCCCATCGTTCTCCCGTGGAGCAGCTGGTGGCCTTGAACTGTGTGTCTTCAGGATTGCAGCACAGCTTCTTGCCACTAGGCCAGCAGAGCTCCCTTTGCTATTCCTAGATGGTGTAAAAAAATGCACTTGCAAATGCAATTCTGTGATACTGACAACAGTGACATCAATTTTACTGCTAGCTGAATCACCCTAAAAACTCTTGGCCCAAACCTCCTTCTATCCCAGAATGACACATTTTACCCTAAATTACTAGCTCCTTGAGGATAAACAATGTAATTTCTGAACCATGTAATCTTTCCCTAGAATTTGCCATGGCCACTCTGTGCTCTACAATGAAGGCTGTACCTTTTTCAGCAAGGGATACTCTGTAGTTCTCCAAGAAGATGACCTTCAACTTGTTTCCAACCACAGGGTCATTGTTTACAACATCTGCCACTGAAGTGATCAGCTTTATTATCATTTTGGCCATGTGGTATCCTGGGGCAGCCTTGGAGAAGAATGTCAAATATGTTGACAGCATGCAACCATGATGAAGGGGAGAAATGGCATGACAGTCCCATACTTAACAAAACCAACTTACTTTGCCACCAATGATAACTGTTCTAGGCACAAATAACTTCTTAGGGTCTTTCTTAATGCCTGGGGGGGGGGAAAAAGAAGTTCATGGACAAGAGGACAGTTGATAAGTTAGGATAGAAAACCCCTATGAAGACTGCATCTTCCAGCTTCAAAGAGCAGGGTCCCAGCCTTGGGACACAGCGCTGACTCACGGTTATACATTGTGATGATATGCAGGCAGTTCAAGAGCTGCCTTTTGTACTCATGTATCCTTTTCACATGCACGTCAAACATGGAGGATGGGTTGATCTCTACTTTGTATTCCTTCTCTAGGAACTGAGCAAACTTCAACTTGTTCTCCTGTTGAGATAGTACACAGGCCAGTGTTCTTTAGACTTGGAAGCACTGAGTCGTGTGTTTTTTTTTAAATTGTATAGACCTTCAATGCTGGTACCCAGGAGGTGCTTCCATAGCAACAAGCCTCACCTGTTTCACATTGGCCAGTTCATGGAGAAAGGCATCATCACCCGCAAAGCTGTGCAGCTTCGTCAGCTGGCTCAAATCTTTCACATAGTCTTCCCCAATTTTCTTGAAATTTAAAGGGAGAGGTAATTTTAATTCAGATGACAATCAAGTGCACAAGGGGTAGTTTCTAAAGGTAGACAGTGGTGAATAATAAGCTGCACAATTTGTGGGACCCAAATAAAAAGGAAAACATAGTCGTTATTATGAATTTCAACATGGTTACAGTAGAGCATCAAACTATTAAACCAAGTGCAGAGTGGTGGTGTGTGTGGAGTTCAAGTGGGACCACAGGGATCACACAGTAATAAAGTTAACCCTGCTGCACGATGGATTTTCAAGTTATAAATCCAGTAGGTGCCGCTGATATTCCAGTCAGCCCATCCTTATGCAGCTCTTCCCAGTTACCTCCGCTATCAATTCGGCAAGCCCTGGATTGCAGAGTAAGAGCCAGCGCCTTGGAGTGATCCCATTGGTTTTATTCTGAAATTTGTCTGGTTCTAGCTCACTGAAGTCTTTGAATCTGCAGGAGAAAGACACATATCACGAAATTTGGCTGAAATGACAGGTTCCTAGATGCTGGAGAAAGTTCAGAGGTATATTTGAGAAGTGCAGGCTTAGATGAAATAAAAGAAAGACCCTGATAGATGCTAGGGTTATTTAAATAGATATTAATTTGCAATTCAAAATACTCATACAGAAAAAGTCCTCATGTAATCACCTCCTTTGGCCCTTCTTGGCCCACTCACATACTTTCTAGACTTTTCAGAACAGTTAGTTGGATTCTTCAGTTTAGATTCAGGACTGGTCAGTTTTCTTCCCTCCTCCCTCCAAGAGAAGCATTTTTTGTTTAGAATAAAATACTTCTAAATATTTATGTCAGGGCCATTCTTCATCCCCAAACAGAACTCTACATTTCCTCTTGCCATTCCATTAATAAAGGTTAGAGCCTCACACTTGTGTCTTCACGATGTCTGAGTGAATTTTAGCCACGCCGTTCACAGCATGGGAGCCCACAATGCAGAGATGGGCCATGTTGATCCTTTTGCCTCCTTCTTCTTCTATAAGGGACATCCTTCTCAGACGATCGACATCATTAGGAAACAAAGCCGCAATTTTCTAGCCAAAAATAGAGAAAGTCCTTGTTGGTCATTTGGGTTTAAAACAATATTAGAATAACACTGTTTACTTCTGAAGGAAAATCTTTAGTGTGGTGATTATAAAAACTTCACTTACAGAGAAAGGGGTCAATTTAGTCCTAGGGAGATGCTCCCCCCCGCCCCATCATTCTTTCACTTTCTGTTTATAACAGAGCCCCATTCAGACTTGGAAACTTTTGTCAATGTTATGTTTGGACCTTAAGTCTTCATTCTAGTGAAAGGTAAGCATAAAGAGAAATGATCTCTCAATATGACTTACATCTAAATGCTTCTGATTTATCTCATAAATGATTTGCAAATGGCGAGGAAGTAACTTCTCCACCAGTTCTACCGGCCAGCGCTCCAGAGCTTCAGGAAGCACCGTGTGGTTGGTGTAGGCAAAGGTCTTCTTGGTGAGCTCCCAGGCCTGGGAAAAAGGGTTGGGGGATTAGATGGTTCCTCTGTGAGAAAGGGGACTCTGCAAGCACTCACCCAGTCACACAAGCCACTCATGCTCCGGATCACTTGCAAAATAATAGCTTCACATGTGTGTATCGATTTCACTGAGTTCCTGGATGGTCCAGATAGTGAGAACTTGTTTTGTGCACAAAACAAAAATTCAGAGCAAAAGTAACACTTTTGTATATGTAAATACAACACTTTTGATTTGTAAAACTATCTCCTAAAGTTTAAAACACAGTTGATAAATCTTTTCTACTGTCCTAACACATCTTTCATTTATTAAATGCACACAGTTTGAGGAAGAATAATGTTTTGAGCAGGTACAAAGAAATGGCTTATGACACTGATTTCCAAAGTTATGAGAATGCTGTAAATTTATTGTATTCTGAGATTAGGATCTTTTACACACACACACACACACACACACACACACACACACACACACACAAAGGTAAACATAAACCTCCTCAATATAGCTACTGCTCATGGAGATGTTGCCATGAGGGAAAAATTCTTGTAAAAGGACATCATGCTTGAAAAAGGAAGAGGATCAGTGTAGGACAGGAAGACCCTGGATGAGATGAATTGATAAGGTAACTGTGGCAATGGGGTTAGGTGTGTCAAAAACTCAAGACAACTTGCTCTCAGGATAGGGGAAGGTTCTGAGCCATAGTTCATAGGGTGACTATGAATCAGAGTTGACACTTATATAACAACTGTGTCCCATCAGGAATGTACTTATTTACTATTTAATCTGGTTCCTTGTAAACACTGTGGTGAGTCAGTGAATTGATTTTAACTCGTAGCAACCTTGTAAAAGTAGAATTGCCTCTTAGGGTTTCCTGGGTGGTTATTTTAACAGGCACAGATTGCCTGGTCTTTTCTGCTTTTGGTCTAGTTGGACTACTGACCTCTTGGGTAGCACATAAACATTTTAACCATTATACCACTAAGGCTTCTTATAAGTAGTAGCGATAGAGAAATATCAGTGAGGGTAAAAATTTACCTTTAACCATTGAGCATTAACAAGCGTAAATTATTTGGAAAAATTGGAAAAGGTGATTTAAGCAAAATCAGTCATATACAGTGTAGTCTACTGAGGGGAAAAATGTTAAATTGTGCAGACCTTAGACCAGGGCAATTTTTCAATATCCACAAAAATCCTCATCAGTTCAGGGATGGCCAGTGCAGGGTGTGTGTCATTCAGCTGGATGGCAACCTGGGTGAGGAAAGAGATCAACTTAAAGGTAATGAACAACCAGGATGTGGCTTTGTGACCTTAAACATGCCCAGGTAAAGCATCCAACAAAATGCCCACCTTCAGCCCAGAGAGAGAGAAGTCAATCTGATAGGAAATCCTGGCCCTGCAGTGACCACCTCCAACCCCCACATTTGCAGACTGCACACTTGCCTGATCGGGGAAGGCATCAAAAGTAGTCTGGGTACCGTCAGAGGAGGCAAACTTGGAGGCTTTGAAACGTCGTATGACATCTTGCAAGGTAGCGGCAACCATGAAGTACTCCTGCTTCAATCTTAGCTCCTTCCCTTCAAAGAACTTCAAGCAAAGAGCTTTAATTAGGCTGGCTTACTTGTTAGGCATGGCCAGGAAACTTTAAGGTTAAAAAACTCTTTGGATATATGGTGAAAGATGGCAGGTTGAATGTCAAGCATTTCCCTTTGCTCCTCCTTGGGACCTTATGATGACAGCAGAAGGATTTTTAAAAAGGCACAGATAAACACAAAGAGAACGAGAGAAGAGACAAGGGCAATAACTCCTTAGAAGGTGAAAATGAAATGGATGAGTGGTAACTCTGACCCAGGAGATCCAAGAATGCTGAATGTAGAAGAATCAAGAAGAATCTCAGACACAACAGGACAAATACTGCATGGTGCCACTGTTGTAAAACAGGACTGACCTTGGGGTTGGGGAGAGACTGAGAAAGATGGGTTAAATAATGTATACTGAATTGAAACAGATGAGCGAGAAAACTATTTTAAAAGGATATGTGATTAGGTGTTTTTGTCATGACAGGGGTCTAGAGCAAAGGCTACATGGTGAAGTGGACCTGGGGGAGGGTTTGTGAAAGAATTTGTCTTTCACTTTTCCAAGAGGATAGTGTACTAGAGGGGAGGATTGGGAAGGGAGAAATGTGCAACAGTGAATGAATGGAAATCCAAAGTCTCTATAAATTTTTACTGAAATTAATAATAATTTTTTTAAAAAGCTGACATAGAAATTCCATATGACCTAGCTATTCCACCACTTGGAATATACCCTGAAAATATGAGAACTAAGGCACAGACTGAGATTTATACACCAATGTTCATAGCAGCATTATTCACCATCGCAAGAACATGGAAAGAGCCCAAATGTCCAACTACAAATGAATGGATTGAGAAATTATGGTACATTCACACAACGGAATACTATGCAGCATGCAGGAACAATAACTTTGTAAATTATTACCTAACGGGAGGGACTGGAGAGCATTATCTGAGTGAACTAACTCACAAGGATAAATATTGTATAATACTGTTATTGTAGAATAGGTATAAGGATCCAGGAGGGGTGGGAGAGGCTGGAAGCAGAGGGATGTGAATGTGCAGGGGGAAGAGGGGATTAATCATTGGGTTGTACAATTTGATGGTGGGAGGGTGAGGGAAACGGAAAGAATTTGTTTGAATTTGTATTAGAATTTTGTAAATAAACTAATGAAAAGGAAAAGGTCAACTTGGGGAGGGGGAAAGGGAGGGAGAAGGGTAAAATGTGCAACAATGAATGAATGAAAATCTAACTTTTCTGTAACCTTTTGTTAAAATTACAATTAAAACGAAAAAGATTTTTTAAAAAAGAAGTATTTGGTTTTTTGGTGCTGGTGGGAGTGTATATAAAAATGTAAGTTCTATTATCATCTTCAATCATGAGGAAGCAATAAATTATAAAACTTGAAAATAAAGACGCAGCAATAAGATTATGCTATTTAGGAATATGGCCATATATGCCCAGAAAGTCTCCTAAAGTGTGAGGGAACAGTTACTTCAGAGAAGAGGCTGGAGACAGGAAACTGTTTTCAGAATAAGCTTCCTATTTTTCTCTTTACATAGAACTATAAATTAAATTTTCTCTTTACATATAACATATAAATTAAAAAATAAATAAAAAGAAATCAAATTAAAAATATAGATAATTAAAGGTAGCTTGCCTGATACCACCAAAGATAATTTATAGGCAATAGACTTTTTAATGGTTTCTTTATCTGATATTATTTTCATATTGCTAACATTTTTTTTTCTAATGGCATGTATCACTGTAAAAAATAATGAAATCATTGCTCTAAAAATGAATAAAGAACATTATTAATCCACAGTGATGTCAACCTTTTTGAGCCATGGAATGTCAAAGTCTTCCATATAAAAGGAGCTCTGGTGGCCTAGTGGGTCAAGAGTTGAGCTGCCAGCCTACAGGCAGGCTGTTTAATTCCACCAGCTCCTCTGTGGGACAAGGCCAGCCAATCTCTTCCTCCTGTGTAATTTAGTCTCTGGAAACTGATTGGAGCATCAACAATGAGCTGGTTCCAACTCAATGGTAATGCAGAGATTTCCCACCCATTTTCAGGGAAAATATGGAATTATTAATAATTCATATTAATAAAAGTCTTAATTATAACACTTAATTTTTTTCTTAAAGCACTCTTGGTAATGAGAGGTTTTTTTAAACACATAAAAGAAACTCATTGCCACTAAGTCGGAACCAACTCCCGTCTTTCTCCCTGGTTGCTGCTGGTGGATTAGAACCGAAAGAGGCACCACCTTCAGGTTGCCGATGTGTCAGCTCACATACTTCGGGAATGTTGTCAGGAGTGGCTAGTCTTTGGAAAAAGACATCATACTGGGAAAGATGGAATGTCAGAGACAGAAAGATCCTCAACATCAAAGAAGGATTCTTGTGTTTGAATTGTGATTTTAGAGAAGACATGAGTATAACAGGGACTGCCAAAAGAACAAACATATCTGTCTTGGAAAAAATGCAACCAGGTTGCTCCTAAGAGGTAGCATGGTGTACCTTGGTCTCACATACTCTGGGCATGTGATTATTAGGAGGGACCAGTCCTTGGAAAATGATATAAGGCTGGAAAAGAGGGAAAGTCAGAGAAAGAGAGGAAGATCCTCAACAAGATAGACTGACAAAGTCTACCAGTGGGGCTTCAGCATGGCAGAGACTGTGAGAACAGCACAAGATGGGGCAAGACAGATTTAGGAACAGAACTCATTCACAATCCAGGGATGGCTTAAATGTAAGATGGTGTTCATACAATGTCCAAATCACGTAGCATCCTATTCCACAGAATATACTGGAGACACCGTGAAACAAGACACTGTTAATTTTGGTTCATCTCTTGTGATAAATGTGCCACACTAATACAAGATGATACATCAGGAGAAATTGTGCATTGGGAGGGGAAATATTATGGGAACTCTATACATTCTGCTCATTTTTTCTGTACCCCTAAAAGTGCTGAAAAAAAGAAAATGTAATAAAAGGGAAAAATCAAATGATCTATCTATCCATATATATTTTAAAGTTAAGGCACTAAATTCCCCTGGAACTGCTTACTCACATTATCATTGGGATAGAGGACCCGGGAGATGTTCTCAGCCAGGTTTCGATCCAGCACAGCCTGAATATAGTCTCCAACATTGACTGAAGGGAATAGCAGAAAAACAGAGAAGTGAGGTATGATCATCAGAAGCCTGGACGTCCAGTGGGGTCACTAGGCCATGCTGGGGTGTAGATTATATTGGATGACACTGCTGGAGGAGGTGACACTGATATGACTGCCTAGAAGATTTCTGTGCAATGCTTCAACAGAAATAACTTATTTGAAACAAAAAATATCTCTGTAGTTAGTGATAAAATGAAAACATTTTTTGTAAGCATAGCTTACATATATCAATACAGCCACAAAGCTAAAACTTTTACTTTTTGAACATTCTAATGTGCTCTGACCAAAGCCATCAATACCATCCAATTAGAGTGACACTTTTAATTACATAGTTTTATCTGCAATGTTACAAGTATGCACTTTTTTATTACAACCCTGGTCTTCTAGTTGCTGACTGAGCTTTGTTGGTGTTAAGTGCTGTCAAGCTGAGCATGACTCGTAGTAACCCTATGAGTAGATCTGAACCCTGTCCTATCCTGTAACATCTTTTATCATTCATGACACATTTAAGCCTATTCTCTCTCACTGTCTGCACCCCCCTTTTCAAGTATCCTGCCCCTTTCCAACAAATAGTTTCTTCTAATAACATGTCCAAAATATGTGAGGCGAAGCTTGCAGTCCTTGCCTCCAAGGATGCACTTTCTCCAAGACATATCTGTTTGTTGTTTCGGCAGTCCATGGGATATTCAGCACTTTCCTCCAACACCACAACTCAACTGCATCAATTCTCTTGTCTTTATTCACTGTCCGGCTCTCAGATGCATTGCAGGTGATCGGGTCAGGTGCACTTTAGTATTTAAAGGGACATTACTGCTCTTCAGGACTTTGGAGAGGTTCCTGACAGCAGACTTTCCCGATGCTATACTTCTCCTGATTGCCTGACTATTGGTACCAAGGGTGTTGATTATGGATCCAAGTAAGTGAAAATTGTTGATGATTTCAATCTTTACTCAAGGAGCTCTGGTGTCCTAGTGGTAACAAGCTATGCTGCAATCCTGAAGGCAAGTGGTTCGAAGCCACCAGCTGTTCTGAGGAAGAAGGATGGGAAGTCACCTCCTGTGCGATTAACTGCCTCTGAAAACCCTCCAGCCGGTCAGCTATAGGTTGGTTCTGACTTGACGGTACGTAAAGTAACGTAACGTAACCATAACCATAACCATAACCATAACCATAACCATAACCATAAACATAACATCATGATATTGCTTATTTAGTATTTGTGAATCTGTTACCAATAACTTGAAAGGAGGAGGAAAAAGAAGTAATTCTTCCCAGTCACTAATAATGTTATACCTAACAACGTAAAAAGAGTTCACAAAATAATTATCTTGTCAGTATTCATATAAAACAAAAAATATTATATTTAAGCAATTTATTACTATATTGAGCATATTCATTATTAAAATTGAATGTAGACATTCTGGAGACTTCTGTATGGTCTCAAATGGTGGGAGATTTATAGGGACAAACCTAGTGACACAACTGTGGAAATATCACCTGATTCATGTGGAATTTGACAGATCTTAAAAATCTTGGATTTCAGCAAACCGCTTTAATGGATTTCACAAAGGAGTCTAAAAGTATCATACTGAAGGACTGCTTTAAACTAGGCCTCCAAATCTACTTAGTTACTGAAGAAATGTCAATTTGGTTCTAACTAGTAATCATCTCAACTAAAACAGAAGTCAGAGGCCAGCTGTGATACTCACAGTCTCTGAGGTTAAAGTCATTTGGTGCCCGAGCAGACCAGAGGCGCATGGTGTTGACCGTGTTATTCATATAGCCAGGCACTGGGGTGTCATATGGCAAAGCCAGGACCACCTGTGGGATTAAACCAAACGGGAAAATGAGTTGGCACAAATAGGTAGAATTCTGTTCCTGGCTCCATTCCTACCTTATTGAATGAGGCCACAGGAGTGGGTATCCAGGCTGGAAAGGGTCTTAGAGCGCCTTGATTTTCTGTCCCCCACTTGGTTTCTTCACTTTTCTCACTGAGATAACCACATCCAAACTGTTCAGACTGACTCTGTCTGATTCTGTTCAAACTGTTCTGTCTTCTATTCTACTTCCCTCATGTCTCCTGGCCATTTCAGGATGCAATGAAACACTGCTGTCTTATGCTGCCTAGTCATTTCTGACTCTAAACAACCTTATCACCACTCACTCACTTGCTGCCATAGAGTGAGAACCAATTCATAGCTGACCCTCTTTTGGGTTTTTGAAGCTGTAAATCATGGGAGGAGACTGCACACCTTTCTCCGGAGAACTGCTGACAGATTTGAACATCCATAGAGGTGTGTTCTAAGCAAAGTAAATCTGCCTCAAAAGTTTCCATGGCTGTAATCTTTATAGAAGCATTCTTTCTATCTGGTCTTTTGTCTGTGGAGTCACTGGGCGCTTCTGAACTGCTGACCTTTTGACTAGCAGCATAATGTTTTAACCATTATTCCACAGGGCTCCTTGCAGTGAAACATAGTGCTATGGTATTAGCCTTAGAAAAAGTTTACAAAACATGTTTGAGATCAAACTATTGCTCTACTAAGTCTGCATATACATGGATTGTACTCACTTCAAAAATAAAAATCAGGATAAATTTTTATGTAGGTTATATCATGATCTGATTTGAAATATGATGATAATGAATGGGACAGGAAATTTGTAAACATGAGAATTTACAAATGCTTTGCTAGAATTTTAAAAGTTGCATAAAGAAGTGCTATTTCAGTGAATACTAGCGTGATCTAACGACTCACTCGATAATTAGCTGAGATGGTCTTGGAGGTGAGCTTTGAAAAACCTAGCTTAGTATTTGGACAGGCATTGATACAAAATAAGACAAACTGTTTTTTCACAGTGAATTTAAAAATTATGTGAGAAATCAAGTATTTTTATTAACTACTGCATTAGAGTCAGACTCTAAAACAGAATTGGAGGAATGCTATACATTATTTAATGAAACCCACATATTTGAGAGACGAGGGAGCTAACACTAAGAGAAATTACTTGTCTGAGGTTACAGTCAGTGGCAAGGCTGAAACCTAGGCTTACATTTCATTACTTTGGTCTGCTGAATTACGAGGGAAGCTCTGGTCACTCAGTGGTAAGGAACTGCACTGCCAACTCAAAGACACATGGTTCGTATCCATGAGCTGCTCTGCAGGAAAAAGATTGATAATCTCCTCCCATGAGATTTACAGCATCTGAAAATTTGCTGGAGGGTCAGCTATGAGCTGGTTCTGACTTGATGGTTCATAACAACAACTGAATTATGAATGAATGAAACATTATAGTCCATTTAAATCATATTTATTCTAGGATGTTTCCATGATCATCATGGCCAGGAAGTTGAGGGGGGAAAAAAAATCACCCTTTTTGGAGTATCTTTCACTAGGAAATTATGGTCTCTGAAAATTTTTAAAACAAGCTGTGATAATACAAGAAAACTAATTTACATATAGTGAGTTGGAGCCTGAGATCACACAAGCTGTGTCCTTCTGAACTTTGACATGTAATGGGAGCCTGGGGAAGTGCCTGGGAGACAGGAATTACATACGTAGTTGTTTACTAGAAGCCATTCACTGCATGGACAGAGTGTGTTTGAGCTCATGCTCTCTGACCTCACTAGCTATGAATCTGGAAGAGATTCAGGTGATGGCTTCAATCCACAATATCCTGCAGGGCTGGCCTGACATTACCTCTACCCAATAACCTTGCTTTGTGGGGACAGAAAAGCAAATACTCTTAATTGTACTTCTGGGTATATTACAAAAATGTTTAGCGGTACACATTAGCGCCATTGCGGATGTCAAATCTGTACCAACTACGTGCAACGGTAATACCGAATGCAGGAGTGAATTCTTTGGGTATGTTAGTAATTGGTTTATTTGCATCTCTTCTGGTGAAATTTATAATAAAATGCAATTTATATTATGGTTTCGTGTTTTTATCAACATGGAAGTGAGAGTTTTAGCTTGAAATCATAGTATCTGTATACTATTTAGACCATTATAAGATAAACTACCTATTTCATTTTCCAGTTCATCATTTCATATGCTCAATAAACTCACATAGAAATGGTAAATCTTTTTTTTAAGATTTATTTTTTGAGCTGTTAACAGCTGTACAACGATTAATAGAACAAATAATCAGTTAATTTCTTTTTAAATTAGCTATAACATGTGCTGTGGTTCTTTCAGGATAAAATATAGCATTTATTTATGGAAAATAATCTACAAACCAATTGAGTTTAATTTTATTCTGCCTCCCCCATATCCCTAGAGTTCCTAAAGAAGAATGATTAATACATCTTTTTTTCCCAGCTTGAGGACTTATTAAACAACTATCTCTCAGTTGGAACCTCCCAAGATTGAACATGCAGTCTATTAGTTAACAGTTTGTTTATCAGGAAATGGAAGATTGAATAACACAAACCACAACTAGCAGTAGTTAACAATTGTTCAGTGAGATAGTAATACTCAAATCCAGTGGCAGGATAAATTCATGGTGAAGAGGTAAATGCAGCCATCTGGAGCGACATCAGCATTGTGTCTCCGGAAAGTATATGGCATTAGATAGCAGAATATGTTTAACAATATTTTTCTTGACTTTGCTATGAGTAAAAACTTTGATAGTCCTTTGAATAAGTAATTGAGTATGAAAATGCTTATCCCTGAAAAAGTTTAAGTAGATAGATAGGCAGACAGACAGATGTAACGTATTGACAAGTTTCTATAAAACAAGAGAGCTAATAGAACTGATGGTCGCTTGGAAATGACCCTGGTAAGCCACTTGATCTTGGGGAAGTTACTCGCCTGTTGGCTTCAGCTCCCCTAATCTCCTAAAGAAGTGGTTTCGCTTGATGAATAATAGACTTATATTTGAAAGTATACTCTGTTACTCAATGTGTAACATAACAAACCCAATGAATACACATATTATACTCAATACTCAGTTTACCACCCACTTCACTATGCTATCAGATAGGTCACTGTAAGGACATTCTAAGTACCTGGGTATCGATCCACTTTGCCCCAGTGCTGGTGTGCTCCACTCTTCCATAGAAGTGCACAGGCAGCATGAACTCAGGGCGGGCCTTCTCCCAGGGGTTTCCATGCCTGAGCCAATCATCTGCCTCTTCTACCTGTAAAAAGAACACAGCTTGAGATTTTGCTTTAGGAGGAGGTGTGAACTTTATCTCTTAACTATATCGAACAAAAATATCTCCAACTCAGTTAAGAACACAAGTTTTTTGTCAAGAAAATGTTGGCTGAGTCAATCTCAGTTCATGTTTTTTATTGTCATACAGTATAAATCAACACTAGTTGTTAACTTTGCTCTAAATGTTTTATGTAGGCCGCTCCGGTGGCTTATTAGATAAAGAGTCGCATTGCTAACTCAAAGGAAAGTGATTAGAATCCAGTTTTCCACAGGACAAAGACAGGCAATTTCTCTCCCTTGTGTTTAACTGCCTCTGTAAACCCACCGTTGGAGGGTCAGCAATGAGTCGGCTCTGAATCCGTGGCAATGAGTTGCTGTTTGTTGAAATGTTTCTTAATGTAGGCACTTAATTCTCAGAACCAGCTTTATAGGGGGTGATTTACGATCTTTCACCTTTTAAAGATGAATTGTAACTTGCCCATGACTGCAGAATTAGTAATGGTGAGCCTAGATTTGACGTTAGTCGCAAGTGTTCCAAACCCTATGCCTTAATTTGTGTGAAAAGTTAAACTTAAGTGAAAACAGGCTTTTCAGAGATACTTCTAAGTGGTATGTTTGGACCCGACAGGGTCCATGTGATGGTTTAAGTCCAGATTCTTTTCTCAGAATCAGCTAATAAATATTACTTACAGAAAGCTTCCTTAATAAAGCTATTATGAGTATGGCTACATAACACTATTACATTTAAAGTATTTATTTTCAATATTCACATAATTTTTATCTAATAATGAACTATAGATTATTTTTCATTTTAAAAAGAATACATACTGAAAAGTTATTGAGTTATTTTATTGTTAATTTTAACATTTCCCCATGCATTTAAGTGTTTAAACAAAATACTAGAAAGTCCATGGCAAATAAACTATTAGCAAGGCGTTAAACATCCCAAACTATATTAATAACAGTAAGTAGTGAGGCAAGGGCAGTTTCTGAATTTTAAAACAGTGGTCAGTGTGAAACTTCCTGTAACAGGAAGGAACCGCAGGCCCGACTGCCTCATTTCAGCACTCAGGGCTGTTGCAAGGCACACTGGAAGGGCGGTGTGAACAGCACAATGGTGAAGCAGGAGGGGCTTCTGCTGACAACTGCAGCCAAGATCATTCACAGGAAGGGCTAGTCTCATTAAGTTAGAAATGCTCACGCAAGAGAACAATGAGTTCTGGACTTCCTATCACCAGCTCCTTCCCTGACAATACACTATACTAGTCAGATTGGCATTTACTTTTTGGGGAGGTTCATTCTTAAGTGGCAAAGTTGTAGTAGACTAGCTGATCACTTTCAGTGACATGACACATTAGTTTAACTTTTCCTTCTAAATAATGGCTGATTTTAATGATCAAAAATACACTTTCCACCTGCCTCTTACCCTCCTGTGTCCCCATTAAAACCTCCTCTCAACCTTGTCTCTTTCAATGAATTGGCAAATTAGCCTGTAAACACAAATTTTCAAATAGCTGCCAAACCCTGAGTGTATTAATGTGTAGAGGCATGTGGAGACTGCAGGCAAAACAGGAGAAGAACTTTTGCATGTGTGTGATACTGGCTCTGTTTTGTCCCACATGCCTCCCAGGGCTGGGGCAAAGCCAGAGTGTCTCTGTGGAGTAAAGGAGCAATGTGTCAACCTGGTGGGGAGGGGAGGAGAGCTGTCTTGGCTTCTGCCTGCAGGAATGAATTAATAGAATCTGTATCCACGCTAGCACAGAGGCAGAGGTTAGCTCAGCGGTTCCGTCCATTACGATTCTAAGAAATGCCTTTCTCATCAACTGTGCGAGACACAGAACAGCAAGAACTAATGAACAAACATCAGGAAAGGCCAATATATTTTGCATCCTAATGATACAAATAATAGCTATTTCTGGATAATACCAAGAATTCACTAATGGAGTTCCTGAGAGGTGCAGCAGTTAATGCACTTAGCTGCTTGATAATGTGGTTAACGTTGGAATCTGCCTAGATGCACTTCAGGGGCAAGTCCTGGTGTTCTACTTTCAAAGTTAAGCCACCACAAACCTTGTAGAGCAAGGTTCCCCTCTGTTCTCACTGTTCTACTCTGACACACATGGGATTATTATTATGAGTCAGAGTCGACTCTACAACTACCTTTTCTGTTTCTTTGTTGGATAATGAGAACAGCGCATGACTGGCTATAGCAAATTTAACACAGGTTCTGAGTAGAATCAGGACGCTGCCTGATTCAGTGCTGGGATGCCAAATGCAAGTGCTGTTCTACCCAACATTTAGGTGTTAACTGTTAAACATGTCATAATCGCCTTTCCCCTCTGCTTACCTCCAGTTATTTTCATGGAGAATGATTACTATTTAGGTTTCAATGATTTGATAACAGTTTTAAGTCAAGGATTTTACTGATAAAACTCTTCCTCGATGGCATTTCACAAGGAATACCTACCTGGTTGATGCAAATCTACCTTGTAGAGAGGCTCAAACTTTGAAAAAAATCTCCCGAACTTGTGAAATTGTCATTACTCTTCTCTGTGTCACCCTGGTTATAGCAGTGAATGGGGATAGGACCACATTTTAAAGAAGCATACTGTTTTCTGTATTTTCCTATGAAAATGACTTCTTTTCTCATGGTATGATAACATTTTATATTTGTCTTTTAAAATACTATCCCAGTAAACACTGGCTATTAGAGTTAAAATGCTATATTTCCTTTTTTTTAAAAAAAAAGAAATATTTCCTTTTTTAAATTACAATGAAATACCAAGAGTGATGATGGATAGTAAGGTTAACTTTAAATATTTTAAAATATATATTTTCTTGATCTTCACTCATTGCTATGCTTTTGAGAAATGGACAATGAATAAGGATAAATGAAGAAAAACTGATGCTTTTGAGTGTGGTGTTGGAGAACAGCACTGAATATCCCACAGATTGCTAAAAGAACAAACAAATGTATCTTGGAGAAGCTGCAGTCAGAGTGTTCCGTGGAGGCAAAGATGATAAAACTTCATTTCAAATACTTTGGGCATGTTTCAAGGAGAGGCTAGACATTATCCTTGGAAAGGTGGAGGGATAGTGGAGGGCTAGTGAAGGAGAGAAAGACCCTGGAACTGGTGGATTTGACACAGTGACTGAAGCAATGAGCTCAAGTGTATCTGAGATTGTGAGGATGGCACAGGATAGGACAGGGTTCAGATCTGTTGTTCTTAGGATCTCTATGAGTCATACTTGAAAGCATGTAACAATTCCTGAAACTGATCAAACAAAATATTAACATCCCAGAATAAAGATCATCTAAAGGTAGTAGCAAGAGTGAGATTAATCAAGAGTTGTGTTGTTATGTGCCGTTGAGTTCTTTGCGACTCATAGCGACCGTATGTACAACAGCCCTAAACCCTGCTCTATCCTGTGCCATTCGCACTGCCTCTGACACACCCATCCCGATTACCCCAGTCACTGAATCAATCCATCTCGTAGAGGGTCTTCCCTTCTTGCGCCATCCTTCCACCCTCCCAAGCATGATGTCCCTCTCCAAGGACCTTTCTCTTCTTACAACATGTCCAAAGTATATCAGACAAAGCCCCAGAATCCTTGCCTCCAAGGAGTAGCCTGGTTTAACCCTCTCCAGGATGATTCTGTTTGTTTTCTTGGCAGTCCAGGGTACATTCAATATTCTTCTCCAGCACCACAGCCCAAAGGCATCAATTCTCCTTTTATCCTCCCTAGTCATTGTTGGGTCACCCTTCTTTGAAATGGGACCAAATATAGATCTCTTCCAGTCAGTTGGCCAAGTGGTTGTTCTCCAGATTTCTTGGCACAACTTGGTGAGCACATCCAGGGCAGCAAGAGTGAGCTTTTATAAAATTTTAGAAGGAAATTCATTTGAGGGGGAGAAAGGAAATTTGATTTGCCAAGTTCCTTTCACATTTTTATAGAGACTTAAAAGATAAAAAAATTTTTAAATATTCTGGGGCATAATGAGTACCATACAACATACTTTCAAAGACTGAAAATGGATCTATGTGTGGTTTGGCCTGACTGTGTCAATATATTAGTCATATTTAAATTGCTCACTGAGTTAGTAAATGCTATCAGGCAACTCTGGAGATGAGAACCAAGCCTTTTGTTTTTATAACTTTTTATAATTATGAAGCACACATTTCTCATACTACATGAGAAATGTAGAAAAGCAAACAGACCAAAACCCAAACCAAACCAAAACAAAACATAAAACACAAAAACCCTCCTTGTCACAGAGTCGGAAACAACTCAGAGCTGACCCTCAAGGTGGTTTTCAGAGGCTGGAAATCACACAAAGCAGAGCCTCACTGCCCATCTTTCTCTGGAGGAGCCGCTGGAGGATTTGAAACACCAGAGAGGCCCCACCTTTGTGTTAGCGCCTAGATGATAGTAAAGTCATCTGTCATTTCACCTCCTTGAGATTACTGTCAAAGCTTTGATATATATTTTTTTTCTCTAGCACTTATTCTCACTGGATTTTTTTTAAGAAAAATCTAGTTTTATTGATGATTATCTAAGGTCACCCACTTAGTGAGCAAGTGTCCTAATTGCCCAATACAATTTCTACAAACCTCCTTTACTCTTCACACACTTCAAGTAAAGCAGATGATGAACCAATAAAAATTTGGGGTGGGGGAATCCAACCTCCCCGATAGACTTTAAAAAAAAATTCCGGGAGCTCTGGTGGCCTAGTGGCAAGAAGCTGCACTGCAATCCCAGAGGAACACGGTTCGAATCCACCAGACGCTCTGCCGGAGAAGGAGGCGCAATATCCTCCTGTATCAGTCAGATCTGATTTGACGGTACACGCACACAAAATTAAAAAAAAAAAAAATTCCATAAGCTAGAAAAAGAATTCCATGTATGTAACCTTTACTGCATTCAATCACAACGACCAGGCTTCATATGTTCTTTAACCACCATACAGTGGTGGAGGTGGGGCAAAGCAGGTGATCAAAATACATATGCGGCATCATAAAATGTGTCATCTCAGAGCCTTTTTGCCTTTACACCTAGAGGTGCCGAAGGACCCCTGGGCTGGGGGTGATCTCTCACTGGAGTAAGCAGATGGTGACAAAGTGAAGAGCAGAAAAACAGGGTCGCTCACTCAGAAACATCTAATGTCTCTGAAGACAATGCAGGCAACTTACATCCCAGTGGGAGAAGACTGATTATATTCACTGGTGAAACCACATGTCAGTAGATTTAGTAAACCCAACTTTAAATGTCCAAAACTGTAGAAACATCCAGCACACCATAGAGAGAAATACATTAGTGATGATATGCAAAACAATGGCTCACTTACCTGCCATCCATCTTGAATTTTCTGATTGAAGATTCCATATTCGTATCGGATCCCATATCCATAAGCTGCAAGTCCCAAGGTTGCCATGGAATCCAAGAAGCAGGCTACACACAAAAGCCATAGTCATTTAACTTGGTAAAAATAATCAGGTCTTTTTCTATGCAACAGGGCCATTACAGAATACATTCCTTTGAGAAACAACATTTATATTTTTAAGTGTAGACAAAGGTGCAATACAATTTCTATAATTGTATGCATATATAGTAAATCAATACTAAATTATGAGTATACTAAAAATTACTAAGTATGTATTTTTAGAAAGCATATCTTATCTATTTGAATTACATGATCAATACAAATAGTAATACTATTTGCAGAAACGTTTTGGAACTGACTCACAGTTGACCCACCAACAGGTTTCCAAGGTTGTAAACAATTATACTGTCTGACCGTCTTTCTCCTGAGGAGCCACTGGTGGATTTGAACCACCAGAGAGGTGCCATCATTGGGTTAGCAGTGCAACTCCCTACGGACTTTGTCATCACAGAGCTACCTAAAGCCCATGCCTCTGTGGTGGCTGGAATTCACCACTGGCTCTTCACAGGACAAAGATGGGCAATCTCTTCCAGTGCAATACGTAACCTTGGAAACCCAATGGAGGGTCAGTTAAGGTGATTCTGACTCAGTGTCAATGATAATGAAAACAAGAATATGATATATGTTATTGTTATATATTGTCGAGTTGGATCTGACTCAGAGTTGATCCTCCAGTGGGTTTTCAGAGGCAGTTAATCATAAAGGAGGAAACTGCCCATCTTTCAGTTGGTAGATTTGAACGGCCTGCCTTCAGGCTGGCAGCACAACTCCACAACTCCTTACCATCATGCCACTAGAAATTCTTGAACTTTATATGTATTATTATACATACACAAACACACATATTCTAAACCTGATCTTACCTATATTTTCCTATATTGAAATGAGGCTGGAAATGGAATGATTGAATTTTGCATTTGCAATGATTTATTCATTGCAAACACCTTTTTTTTAAGGCACAAATGACATATTTACAAATTTCACCTGATGGGCTACACAGGAATCAGATTGACTACATCCTTGATTTCTTAATCATTGGAGAAGTTCAATATCAGCAGTCAAAACTAGGCCAGGAGTGGACTGTGGGTTAGATCATCAATTATTCATATGCAACTTTAAATTGAGGCCTAAGAAAATGAAAATAAATTCACAGAAATCAAGATATGATCTTGAAAAAATTCCATCTTAATTTCAAGATCATCTTAATAGGTTTGAGTCACTGGACACCAATGATCGAAGACCAGATGAGTTGTGGTGTGATATCATCCATGAAGAAAGCAAAAGGTCATTACAAAAATAGAAGGAAAAAAATTGAAATATATGTCAGAAGAAACTCTAAACATAGCACTGGAGCGTCAAGAAGCCAAAACAAAAGGAAAACATGTTGAAGTGAAATAGTTGAACAGAAAATTTCAAAGGGCATCTCAGGAGGACAAAGTAAAATATTATAATGGAATATGCAGAGAGCTGGAATTGGAGAACAAAAAGGGAAGAACTCACTCTGCATTTCTCAAGCTGAAAGAACTGAAAAACAAATTTAAACCTTGGTCTCAATATTGAAGGATGCTATGGGCAATATATTGAAAGACCCACAAAGCATCATGGAAAGATAGAGGAAATACACAAAATCACTGTACCAGGAAGAACTGATAACTAGTTCATAACTAGATCATAACTAGTTATGGTTAGCAATAAGAAGAATGGGAATTCCAGAGCACTTGATTGTGCTCATGTGGAATCTATACTTGGACCAAGAGCTGCTGTGTGAACAGTGCAAGGGTTTAAAATTGAAAAGGGAGTGTGTCAGGGTTGTATTCTCCCTTCATACCTATTCAATCTGTATGCTGAGCAAATTATCTGAGAGGCTGGACTCTATGAAGAGGAGTGTGGTGTCAGGATTGGAGGGAAATTAATAAGAACAAGGCAACTGAGGACTTGGGATCAAGCCTGAATCACTCCACTACACAAAGTACCCAGACCAGGTAAAGTGCTGGCTAAGGCGAGGGAACGAGAGTGGCCAGTGCACCCAACAACAACAACAGCAATCTTTAAGAAAACAAGTCAGGAAGATGAGAGGGGGAAAGGGATTTTACAAAGTTTAAAACATGAACCCGATGCTAGGTCCTTCAAAATCTCCTGCGTTGCTATGTTAAAAAAGCAAATTCTCAGACTCTATTTTCTGAGGATCAACAGAAGCTCTGAGTGCGGGAACTGGGAATTTATACTTCAGTTGAGAAGAGATAAAGGCTCTGACCCACATATGTTGATTGTGCTGCTGGCCACTTAGACTGGCCTTCTAAGGAAGTTGTTTCTATGGTTCCTTACTTGAAAAGATGCCACAGGCCAGAATAACATACATCTGACTCATGACCTCACAGTACCTAGCTGTCCTGCTGGACATGTGTGGCACACTCCTTTCTTTCCTGATTAATGAAATCCCAATGTTTAGATATCCAGCCCTGATGGCAGAACGTAACTGGCCAGGCTGCTAACTTTAAGGCTAGCAATTCAAAACCGCTGGCTCCTTCAAGGGAGAAAGCTGAGCAGTCTCCTCCCGTAGACTTACAGCCTTGGAAACCCAGTGGAGGATCTCTAAGAGTTGGAACCAGCTTGAAGGCAGTGGGCTTGCGTTTCGGGTGAAGATTCAGATATGACTCAGGGAGTTAAGGTTCCTTCCATGCTCCCGGAAGTGAATTTTGCATTAATAATTTAGTATACTATAGTAATTATAGTACTATAATAATTTAGTAAACTATAGTAATTTTATTTCCTTTGCCAGTAATTGCTTCTGAAAACCCACTGGAGGGTCAGTATGGGTCAGTTCTGATTTGATGGCACATAATAACAATGGACATGCCATGCCATTCAGTCTAGTACGAGGTACTAGGAAATCTGCTGAGGATAGAAAATCTGAGAAAGATTTTCTTTGCTTCTGCCATCTTTTTTCCACCATGAGTAATGGCAAAGAAACCAAGAGATTCAGGGTCTTGACAAAGATATATTGCTGAATAAGTTATTCTTAGAATGGCCAAACCATTCAAAGGCCATTGTTCTATAACACAACACATCTTTTTGTTGTTGTTGAATTACTTTTTTGCTTGGTGTTTTACATCTTGCCAAAACCATTATTGACATAGTCCTTGGCCAGGAGCCACTGCTTGGCAGCGATCTTTCTGTGACCTGGCACAAAGTGAGGAGCTACACTAATTAGAGTCATCTTAGAAATCTGAACTGAGGACTAGCTGAAGAATAAGAGCATTTAGAGCAGGATCAGGGACTGAAAAGAACACTAAGATTTATGGATTTAACAGAGAGGAACAGAGGCAAGTTCATGGCAAGCCTTAGAACAGACATCCATAAACTCAAGCACCCAAGGCCTTCATGTCAACACATCTTAAAAGTCTTCGTCCCTTTTCAGCAGAAAGTAGCTAAGAGAATACGCTGTCCCCTTTTCCTTATGAATCAGGGTGAAATCTCTCTCAGGGAGGAGTGATAGGGAATGGCAAAGGACACACTGACAAAGGAGATTAATCAGAACTGTCTTTGACAAGCATTGTGGCAATGGAACAATTAAAACAGACTTTCAGGGGGGGGAGAAGAATGAACTGGGGAGGAGGGCAGAGAAGAGAAAACAGTGCAACAACGAATGAATGAAAACCCAAAATCTCTGTAAATGTTCATTAAAATTAATAAAATTTAATTTTTAAAAAAAGTCTTCTCATCCGAATGCTCATGTGTCCTGGCTCTGACTCCAGTTCCCAGAGCTCTCTGAACTACGGTTGTATGGCAATTTCTTGGTTCTCTTCATATTATCCATAAGAGAGCTTTGATGGCCTAGTCATAAGAAGCTGTAGCGCTAACTCAAAGGCCACATCTCTGGCAGTTCAAATCCACTAGAGGCTCCTCAGGAGAAAGATGGACATTCTTCACTTCTGCAAGTTCCTGCTCTGGAAACTCAAGGTAGAGTCAAATTCCAACTTGACAACAATGACCTTTTAGTTCACATTATCCTTAGAAATTGACCAGAAGAGAGTCTCAACTTTTTCAGTAAAAGGTGAGATCAGTAATAAGAGTGGGTGCAGGTAATGTCAACTTTCCTATGCACCTTGCTTGCTTTACCATTCCTCAAAGCTGTCAGTGACCAGACACTTTTAGGAAGTGGTCAAGATATCAAATCAGCTGAACGATTTTCTTTGGTGGTTTTACCCATCATTCATCTTTTTATCTTATCTGCAAACAGAAGTAGGAAGATCACTAATGCCATCCTCAGGGTGGGGATTAACCTAGCCAACAGATACTGCAGTTTTCATATAAAAAAGACAGACTGGTTTCCACTCTTAAATGTGCATTCTGTTGATGCTGTTGGGTTCTATATCCCCATGAAAAACCTACTGAATTGCTTATTGACTAAGTTCCTAAGAAATGGAGCTCTGGTGGTAAGGAGCTGCACCCCTAATCAAAGGCATGTGGCTCTAATACTGCAGTTGTTTCACAGAAGAAAGATGGGTAATCTCCCCTTGTATGATTTACAATCTTCCGAAAACCAGCTGGAAGGTCAGGTATGAGTCAGTTTCAACTGAGAGCACAAACCAACAAGTTCCTAAGAAGGTGGCAAGCATTCCAAAGAGTGTTTACTATTACTGATGCTATTGTTATGGAGCTATGGTGGCCTCGTGGTAGGAAGCTGCGCTGTCATCCTAAAGGCACATGGTTTTCTGCAGGAGAAGGATGTACAATCTCCTTCCATGCAATTAACTCCCTTTGAACCTGTTGGAAGGTCAGCTATGGGTTGATTCCAACTTGATAGCACACAGCCACAACAATGCCACTGTTAAAACATAGCACTATTAATTTATTGAAAGGAAAATAATATGAAACAGATGCAAATAGATTGCTAGTAAACTGAAAGAGTGGGTAAAATTAGAAAAAATTTTGAACATTTTCTAAAAATATAGGAAATACTTTTCATATGATATAGTTTCATATATACATGTAATAAAACATGTTTACTATTAAATTTTAATTTCACAAATAATACCTTAACATTTTCTCCTTGTAAAACATTAGAGATGGGCTAGGACATATTTTGACACTACCTCACTTCTGTAGTCCTTTCTAGAAATATTTGGTCGTTATTGTTATATGCCATCAAGTTGTAACCAACTCATAACTCCAGCAGATTTCCAGAGGTAGTAAATTGCATGGGAGATTGTCCATCTTTCTCTTATGGAGCAACTGGTGGATCCAAACTGTGTGCCTTTGGGATTACAGCACAGCTTTCTACTACTTGGCCACCAGAGAACCCTGTTTGGTCACAGAGATACGTATATTTGACTTTTGGAGTGGTATTATATTTTTGGAGATGGTATTATATTTTCAGTGTTCCTCTGTCTCCTAGAAATAAATTTCTGGATAAAGCAAAGAACTCAAATTATATCCACATACACAAAACTCAAGTCATAAAAGAAAATATCATCATTACCCAACAGTCAATCAAAAAAAGAAAACTGTCAAGTGCACAAAACAGTAAGACAACGGTTAAATAATGTGGGTTATACCTCATAACTATGCAAAAACAGCAGCTGTGAATAATTAACAGTGATGTAAAGAAAGGAGATTCTTCAGTAACCTCCAAGTGTATAGGAAGGATCTGGTCAACTTGGGTTTTAAGCAATGCCTCAAGGGTTTTAAGCAATGTCTCTTTTGTTCAAGTTCCCTTCTCTGTGAGAACTCAAGAACATATAACTATATATCTTTACAAACAAGTCACATCTCCTTTGCTTTTAGGAAGCTGGTCTAGTTTTCCTAAGCATGATGATGTGAGAAGGTAGCAACTGGCAATTACTAAATCAACACTGTCACTCACCAGCAAGCCTTCCAAGACCACCATTGCCAAGCCCAGCATCTTCTTCAATTTCTTCTAGCTCTTCCATGTCCAGTCCAAGCTGATGATGAAAGGGAAACCACACTGAATGCCACTTCAGTTGTAGCCCATTTTTCAGATAACAATAATTTCCTAAAGCTCTGGGTGAGGCATCCATGTTTATCTGTGCATTCTCAATCTAGGTCCCTCACAGTCTGTTCTAGCATGAAGTGCGTACTGCGGATCTTGGATGCTGCAGATCTAGATGGTACTATACGGTTCGGCAGTAGCATAGAGAAGTGTGTGGGCTCTATGTGTTCATTACCAACGGATCCTTCCTAGTTCTGTGACCCTGGAGAAGCCATGAGATCTTTGCATTACTTCTGTTATTTGGAAACTGAAGAGGGTAACTATCAGCACTTCCCTCAATTTAAGATTGCCATGAATTAAAGAAGATTACATAAAGTTTCTAAAGTACTACTGGACGCACTGTCCTCAGGAAATGCTAGCTGTTTTTTATAATAATGCACAAGTACCACGCTGACACTAACAGGACTAAAGGATTTTGAAAATGATAACAAAGGATGAAGTCAGACATTTCTGGATGGACTAAAGTCCATATTCTTATTACCACAACATATTTACTCAGTAGAGTCAATAGTTCTTAACCTAAAACCAGTTAGTGAGTCATTGCCATGAGAGGCAGATCTGGGCCTGACAGCAGTCAGGGAAATTTCGGCCATGCAATCCAGCTAGCCAGGGGTAAACGTTTCTACTTTTCTCAGAGCAAAGACAAAGACTGTCAATAATCTAGAGATGAGCAGGATTTGACTCATAGTCAAATGTAGTAAAGGATCCCACATCCAGAAGTCACTGTGAACTCATATTAAGGTTCAACAGCCAGGGGGTCACTTCTTGAATTTTAATCGTAGAATGAGGCAACTGATGACCAGATAAATGACTTTCCCTATTTTGCTCAGAAGGAGCCCTGGTGGTATAACTGGTTAAATGCGGGACTGCTAATCAAAATGCTGGCAGTTATGCACATCCAAAAACTTCTCCAGTAGGGTAAAAAGGGAAGCCACTGACTGGGAAAAAGTATTCGGTAATAACATATCAGATAAGGGACTTATATCCAGAATTTATGAAATACTTGAGCACCACAACAAGATAAAGGTAAATAATCCAATAGAAAAATGGGCACAGGATATGAACAGGCACTTCACCGAAGACGACATTCAGATGGCTAACAAGCACATGAAGAAATGCTCAAAACCCCTAGCCCTAAGAGAGATGCAAATTAAAACAACTATGAGATATCATTTCACCCCAGTCAAAATAGCAAAATTTAACAGAACAGCAAGCAACAAATGCTGGCGAGGTTGTGGAGAAACTGGAACCCTGATTCACTGTTGGTGGGAGTGTAAAATGGTGCAACCCCTGTGGAAAGCAGTATGGCGCTTTCTCAAAAAGTTGCAAATAGAGATACCATTTGACCCAGCAATTCCACTACTGGGAATATACCCTGAAGAGACCATAGCTGACATCCAAGCAGATATATGCACACCCATGTTTATTGCAGCTTTGTTCACAATAGCAAGGAGTTGGAAACAACCTAAGTGCCCATCAACAAACGAATGGCTAGAGAAGCTGTGGTATATTCGCACAATGGAATACTACGCTGCATTAAAAAACAAGGAACTCATGTAATATTATTCAAAATGGTTGACTCTGGAGAACATTATGCTGAGTGAAATATCCCAGTCACAAAAGGACAAATATTACATGATGCCACTGTTGTAGAATGGGACTGACCTTGGGGTTGGGGAGAGACTGAGTAAGATGGGTTCAATAATGTATATACTGCACTGAAACAGAGAAGGGAGAAAACTGTTTAAAAGAGATATATAACTAGGTATCTCTGTCATCACAGGAGACTAGAGCGAGGGCTACATGGTGGAGCGGGCCTGGGGGAGGGTTTGTAAAACAATGAAAGAATCTTTTCTTTTACTTTTCCATAATTTTTGACTCATGTACTTATAACTTGTTAGTCAAATTTGTGTCTTCTAGGTTGCAACACCCCCATGATACAACTTCAAGGATATGAACATGTACGGCCAAGCACAATCAATAAGAGTGCATCTAAATTCCAAAATCAATCTCCATAATAGTCTATGTGTTTCCTACTGCCAAAGGGGCCCTTTAGAGTAGTGAGAGAAGATCTTCACCCTGAAACCCACAGCGTCCCTTTTCAGCAGGAAGTAGCTAAGAGAATACGCCATCCCCTTTTCCTTATGACTCAGGGTGAAGTCTCTCTCAGGGAGGAGTGATAGGGAATGGCAAAGGACACACTGACAAAGATTAATCAGAACTGGCTTTGATAAGCACTGTGGCATTTGGACAAGAACAAACTGGGAGGAGGGTAGAGAGAATAGTGCAACAATGAATGAATGGAAACCCAAAATCTCTGTAAATGTTTATGAAAATTAATAAAATATAATTATAGGAAAAAAATGCTGGCAGTTGAAACCCATCAGCCATGTGAGAAAGATGAGGCCATCTGATCCCATAAATTCAACATCCTTGGAAGCCTTATGTACTAGTTCTATTCCGTTCTATAAGGTGGGTCCCTATGAGTCAGAATTGACTTGACGGCAGTGAGGTTTTGCTTTCTTCTTCATTTTGTCTTGACAAGATGATAATCTAGCTCATATGTGAAATACAACTATTATTATCTGAAAGTCATGTGATTGATATTTATAACTGAAAAATAATTAATGTGTTTGCAAATGCATGCATAAAATAGAACTATGCTTGGGGTTGATGCTTTTTTGTGATTCACTAACAGCCACTGACCTGGGTTCTGAGTCATAGCAATGCCCACTGGTCCTGAGGCTTTCAATTTTAACGGGAGGAGACTGCATCTTTTCCCCTCAGCTGCTGGTAGATTTGAAGCACTTGGGATGCCTCTGCATTAGCAGTAGGCTACCAGAGCTCTTTTGTAGTTCTTGGTGGTTATTGTTTTAGGTGCCATCAAGTACAACTCATAGCGACTCTATGAACAACAGACCTGAACCCTGTCCTATTCTGTGCCATCCTCATCAGAGGTATAGCTTTCCCCCTGCCATTGCCCCAAGTTTTGTTATTTCAATAAAAGTTTACTAGCAAACTGGTTTTCCAATCATTCAGATAGATTTTCTTTTAGGACAGTTTCCAAATTATCTGGATTCATATAAACCAAAAAGTTGCATCCTCCAATGAGTCTTGAAAACTATATTTTACAAAAAGTTCAAAATGGTCTGATTTCATTGTTGAAAGGTCTTTCACATTTGTTACCTGCTGACTAGAGTTCATTAAGGTCTTTGTGCAAGTCAATTGTTAATGTTAAGAATTCCAAGTGTTAACATTTAGGATGTTTTAAAATTCTAAAAAGAAATGTCTGAAGTATGATATATGAGCCCTGTTGATACAGTGGGTTAAGTACGGGGGTTACCAGCAGCTTCAAGCCACTAGCAGCTCCATGAGGGAAAGATGAGGCAGTCTGCTTCTGTAACGAGTTACAGCGCAGAGATGAGGCAATTCTACTCTGCCCCATGGGGTTGCTATGAGTTGGAACATGCTCAAGGTCAGTGGGTTAAAGTAACACTCACCCACACCAAGCAGCCCAGCTTTTGGTGACAGAGAGCTGGCCACATTAGGACACAATGCTATCCCGAGGAAAAGGAGCAGCCTGAACATTTTCTCATTTAGAATTTGTCTTTGCAAATACAGATTTCTCTTTTCAAGCACATCATAAAGGTTAACGACTGTATCTGGTATAGAGACACAGGAAGTTTAGGGGAGAAACAATTGAAGATGTTCATAAATGAAAAGGAAATTTTTTGTCTATGTGAGTTCTGGGCATGGAATTTCTAATCTACCAGCTGCTCTGAGGGAGAAAGATGAGCATTCTCCTCCTGTGTGAGTTACAGAAGGGTCATCTAGGAGTGGGTTCCAACTGAAAGGCACAGAATGACAATAACAATATATTAGTTTTAAGCCTTCAGTTTCCTCCTTGAAATAGGATTGTGCTTTACATCATAAGAGCAATAGTTAAGAACGTGTAAGAGACTAAAAATTTTTATCATTTTCACATATTACCTTGATATATGAAACAATGAAACCAAATTAACCATTTCTTAAAAAGCAGGCAGCAACACAATCAGGCTTGTAATTCTAATAGTGGAAGCTAGAATATTTCCAAAGGCTTGTTCAGGTGCTAATCTCCAAAGTATTAGTTGTTGGACAGTGTTATTATAGACTTTGACTCCAAAATAAAATTTGTATGATGCATTATTACTTCTCTAACTTCTTTTTCTGATTATTTTCCTTAAACTCTAATTTATCTTTCTAGTAGTTTGTGATATCTACTTTTTGTTTGTTTGTTTGTTTGTTTGTTATCTAAGGTTCCTAATGTGAACTTGACATTTCAGGAGGGGAGAGAAATATGAAGAAGAAAAGAGAAATACTAGAATAATGTACCTGGTAAATGGCTTCGTCACAAGCATTTTGCAGGCCAAGGTTGATCATGGTGTTCTGTAATGTCCGGCCCATGTAAAATTCCAGAGACAGGTAATAAACTCGCTGAAATAAGAAAAAGAAAGGTCACATATATGAAGCCAACATAAAAACCAGGTCATTAATAAGTTAGGTTACTAATAAGGAACATGCAAAGGCTACATTTGCATAGGTTCAAGTGAACGACTATAGCCTTCTAAACAAAAGCATTATTGACAACAGACTTTAGGAAAACTATCTTATACCCTACTTTGGCAAAGCTGAAAATAGTTTTCACCCCCCAGGGATGAAAAAGAGAATACAAGATTCAATGTGTTACACCATTTCGTGTTGTTTTTTTTTTTCTGGCTTATAGACTTCATGAATAAAGCATGTATTGTGGAGTCAGACTGCCATAACTTACCGTTCATTCATAAAATATTTATAGAACTCTTCCGTGGGCAAGGGCCAGGTGGGCTAGCCATGATTATGCCAAGTTATCCGAGAAACACAACTCAAAGTATTCTCCATGGCTACAAACTATTTCTAATACTTTCTTCTTGACTACACTCACTTTCACATTTCTTATTATTTTAGAACTAAAATGAAAGTTGTTAGTAAGCTATGAATTGGCAGCAGTTTCTTCTAAATAAAAAAAAAGTTATTTAAAGTTTATTGGTAAGATGTTCTTGATGAAAGAGGAAATTTCTGTCAACTCAGACACTGTTCGTCTCTGACATGATAAAAGCCAAGTAAATGCTATCAGTAAATACTCTTCTTACAATATTTTACTTCCCATAATAGTTTTTTTACCTTTTCTTCAACATGAGACACAAAGTAAGGATTCGAAATTGGGCTAACATATAGCCACCTCATGCATAAGGGGGTCCCCCATTTCATTTCCTAATAAAGAGCCCAAATTTAAAACATTTGGTTAACTTGAAACCAGGGAGGAGGAAGATGCAAGAATATTATAAATGTCTATGGACTACTAGGAGAACATACAGGTTCGTTCTAGAGAGGGTGAAGCCAGGCTGCTCCTTGGAATCAAGGATTCTGAAGCTTCATCTGACATACTTTGGGCATGTTGCAAGGAGAGGGCATGTCCTTGGAGAGGAACATCATGTTTGGGAGAGTGGAGGGACAGCATAGGAGAGGAAGACCCTTGATGAGATGGACTGATTCTGTGACTGGGGTGATGGGAATAAGTGTGTCAAAGACGGTGAGGTTGGCACAGGATAGAGCAGGGTTTAGGGCTCTTGAACATAGGGTTGCTACGAGTCGCAACCTATTCGACCACACATAACAACAACATTGTAATGTTTAACTTATTGGTTATACATTTAAGTTAAAACACTATGTTAAAATGTCAATTTTGAAATTGTACTCTTGCCCACTCTTATTTCATCAAACAGTTGAATTCTAAATCTTCACATGGAAAGCCAACATTTGTGAGCCACACAACACTGTCTTCTAGAGTTTACCACCTTCATTTTAAGTTGTTTGAGTCATGGCTTATTTTGAATGTCTATAAAGCTATCATCAGGTACTTCACCAGCCAATTGGATGCAATTGTGCTGAGAGAAGGTGCCTTACCTTGGCCAGACATAGGTACCCATCCTGCTCTCCCCCATCACAGGTGCTCTTGTACATGAGGCCATGGGGCTGGCACAGAAAATCTCAAGCCACCAATACTTACTGCATAATACCAGACAGAAACCTTCTCATTCTTTTATTAGGTGTATTTCCCCGACCCCCCCAACTACAGTTCCTGACTCTTATTAGGTGTATTTTCATGCTTTCTGCAATGTACTCACGTGTATTGCCTTTTCTTTTTTAAAAAAAAGTGTTGTATAAAGTGTAAATCTAATACTTGACATTGTGCTATATCATCTCTCTGTCCCCAGGAATAATAATTTCTTTAACTCTCATTTAGTGATTTAAAATTAACAGAGATTTAACTTTTTGAATTAAGCGGGTCCCCAGGCCGCTGCGCTCACAGAGTTCAACGGGCGCCGCCATGCCAGGCCTCGGCCTCCGCTCACAGGTGCAGCCGTCGCCTTCCGCTGGCTCGACCGTCTCCCGATCTGTGTTTTGAACTCACTGAAGTGGAGAAGATCTAATAGGTATGTTCACCAAGCACTTGGAAATGTGGGAATGGGGTTTGAGAAATAATTCAGACACAAGATTCAACCTGGCCTTTATCTGTATAGTTACTGGAAAGACCAAGGATTGACAGAGCAGTTTGTGACATACCTACATATTGTTCTATGCTCCATGAGAGCAGGGGCCATGCTGTTGAGAAAAGCAACTGTCATAGTGTAGATATTAATGGTGTTGAATCTGCCATTTTCACTGTTGTATCCCTAATGTATCACAACCTGGCTTCTACTTGTACTCAAAGGGAATAAGGGAGACCAGAGAATAAGTTCGTTAGAGAACTAGAAAAACTGTAAGAGAATCAGAGAAGCCATTGGAGGACAAATATACAAGGTGAATGTGCTATTTTCTACTAAATGCTTGGGGAGAAGGGAGAAGTTATTTCTCAAATATGGCTCATAGTATTACTTGGCAGCTTAAAGCACGGAACACATGCATGTTTAGTAGCACCTCTTCCACTAATAAAAGAGTGAGTAACTATATATACACAGTCTTATGTTGGAGGTATCGTGAGTTTGGTTCCAGACTGACTCAATAAAGCAAATATTTCAATAAAGCAAACGTCATTGGAAAGATTTGGTTTTCTAGTTCACATAAAAGTTACATGTACACTATACTGCAATTTATGGAGTAACAGCATTATGAAAAAATCGAAAAAATTAAGTGAATTATCAAAACGAGACAGAGATTCCAAGTGAACACATACATTTTAAAAATGACACAGAGTGGCAACAAACCTTCAATTTGCAAACCACACAAGATCTACAAAAGGCAAAAAAGCAAAAGAAAGCTTAGTAAGAAAGCATAGGCCTGTATGCCCAGTATTCTTCCTAATGACACAGAAATAATTAAGCAGTTCTTTGGGTAAAGGTATAGGCCTCCAGGGGTAAAGAGTTACCTTCTATTTCAAAGCTTACTACTACATTTAGTTCCCTTCTTAAAGATTCTCTGGAAACCAGGATTTGGATATGGACTATTTCTTTTTCATGCTTTTACACATTTTAAAACTTCAAGAACATGTTTATGTGTATCTCTCACTGCTTCCAGAAATCACAATGGCTCAATCACAACAGGCCTCCAATCAGCTTCCTCTACAAATCAGGACTCACATCCACACTATTCTAGCTGCCCGAGCTTTCCTCTGACTCTCACTTTCTGAACACAATCTTTTTCCCTGCAATGTCCTCTGCAGTCCTTCCCTGATGGGTCAGACAGGGATAGCGTAGCTGTGCACGGGAAGAACACACTAGAGTGGGGTGACTGGCGCACGGCCTTCCTTGAGGCAGCCCTTGGGAGTGGGGTGGGGTGGTAATGTCACATGGGCATCACCCGGCCTACCTTACCAGCAGGAACTGGGTGTGGGGGGAGGGAGGAGAGCACAGTTCTGTGGGTTCCACTACACTCAGGTGTCCACTCCTCCTAGACTAAGCGATCAAAAGCTCAATGGCAACAAGGTGCCCCTCTTTGCTTTTGTCCTCCTTTGCTTCTACCCTTTAAAAATACCAGATAAACAAAACTCCTTGGTTCTCGTTATCATCTACAGACTTTGCTTTTGGCCTTTAAAAATACCAAACAAACAAAATCCCTTCGTAGATATTACCATCGAAGATCTGCCTTCCTCTCTCCTCCTTACATATCAATCTCTGTGAAGAGAGCACTTCTGTTTTGAGGCCCTAGATCAGTGCCTGGCAAAGAGGACCAAGTTTCTCATTATATCCTGACTAAATGCAGAAAGCTGATGCTCCAAAAAAGTTTGTTAAGTCAATGGGCAAGCAAGCAGGCCTTGGCCTCCGTTCACCAAGCGGTGCCCAGGGGCAGTCAGGGTAGCGGGGTGGGCAAGGTGTAGACTGGCCACACTGTTGAGACGTGAATGGGGTGTCAGTGGGGTTCGTGAACCCGTGTCCATGACTACCGGTCCAGTCACGTCTCTTCCGTACTCCCCGCAGTGTGGCAAGAACACACCTCCAACCTCGAGGTCTGGCCCAGCAGAAAAGGGGCGGGGAAGGTAACACCCCCCCCTTCCAGGTCGGCGCCGGCCCGCGAGGCCCTGGCCTGTACCTTGGGGCACTTCTCGTAGTAGTACTGCTGTGTGCGGATCCAGCGCCCCACCAGGCGGTCGCGCACTGTGTGTGCCAGCGCGAAGAAGTAGTCGCGGGGTGTGGCCACATTGCGGTCCTTGACCAGGGTGAAGTGCAGGTGGCGGTTGAAGCCCTTCTTCAGCTCGGACACGTTCTCCACTCCCACGATGCCGCGGATGCTGATCTGGCGGCGCTTCTCCTGGTCGGTCAAGGGCTTGGCCATGGCGGCGCTGCGAGCGTGGGCGTGGACGCTGAGCGGGACGTGCGGCGTGAGGCAGACAGCACAATGACGGAACCCGGCCAGAGGCTGCTTGCTTTTGAGACAGAGGAAAGGCTGGGGTCCGCCCCTCGGGTCGGCACCGCCCCCGCCGCACCTCCCCACGGTCAGTCTGCAGCGCGCGGGGCGGAAGAAGGCGCCGCAGCTCCGGGGACTCCGAGGGGCGTGGAGGCTGCGGAGGCGGGGAGCTAATGGTGCGCCTGGACCCGGGCACCGTGCTCAGCGCGCCAGACCCGCCTGGTGGGTGGGTGCGACGAGGGCTATAGGCCAAGGGTCCTTTCTGCTTGTCCTGGAGGCCTGAGGGATGGTCCACAGGTCACGTAGCCACTCAGAGCCTCCCTTCCGCATCAGCAGACTCTAAGGGTAGTCAGTGTCCTGCCAATCCCCTCTGCATTCTTGAGGTTCAAGGGCATTGACGGTGCGTGAGAACTAGTTGTTGCCCAACTTTTGTTTTGCAGTTACTTATTTACTGTGTGCCCTTATTATTGTTGTTATTTCTTCCCAAAATGGATTCCATCAGAGTGTTGGAAGGGCTCTTAGAGAGCAGGGACACTTTTACTTCAGTCAACACCTCCTTATCATTCCTGGGCTTTGCCCCTTCCTGGATCCTGGGTGTCAGAAAGGAAGTTCAAGACGCCTCATTCCACCCAACCCCCAATCCCAGGATTTTGTTTCTTGATTTCTAGGTCTCTGTGTATCTGAATTAACTCCAAGTTTAGGACAAAGATTAAACCAAGGGCGACACTGTCCTTATCTCCCTGCCCTGAATGTTTGTATCTGTAGAAATGGGTTCATAAGAATGAAGGACTCTGAATTGCACCTTCAGGCTGATTTCACAGTGTTTATGTTAGGCATCTTGTTTTAATTACATTTTCACCATAGGAAGCTGATGGGGGGGGGGGGGAAGAGGATATGTGTGCAGAAAATGAAAGTATTACTCACAGAGCCATTCCCTTGTTTACATAAAACAAACTAGTTTCTGTTAATATGCAGGACAGGCTGATCTTTGTACTTTTCACCTCAAGATTTGGAGATTTTCATTTGTATATATTCTTGTGGGTTCCCCTCGTCCATAAACCCTGGCAAGTAGAAATGTATGGTGTTTCAAATTGTCAGAGACTTCTTCAATACGTACTATTCATTCATTTCCTTATTGCATGCGCAGAGTTAAATTAGAAGAATCTAAATCAATACCAGTGTTATTAATATAATTGCAACCATTTGTTGTTATGTGCCATGAAGTCAGAAATGACTCCTAGTTGACCTTCTAGCAAACTGCATAGCAGGAGATTGTCTTTCTCCCAATGAGCTGCCTTTCGGTTGTTTGCTATTGTTTTGTACTATCAACTACATCAAGAACCAACGCATAGCTGACCTTCCGATGGGTTTTCAGAGGCAGTGATTCCCACTGGATGACCCATCTTTCTCCCATGGAGCAGCTGGTAGATTCAAAGCATATGACTTCACACTCGCAACACAATTCCTTGCCACTAGACCACCAGAGCTTGTAGTAAAACTTCTTATCCAATAGGCGATCAGGTTTCCCAGTTGCAGCCATAATGCTCTTTAAAAGGAAATATCTTGAATGAATAGAAATCCAAGTTCTCTATAAACTTTCATTAAAATTCCAATTAAAAAAAAACAAAACAACCCAAGTATCTTGAGACTGTCTGACCTCCTCTGGGGACCAGATCCTTTTGAAAGATAACATGCTGAGTAGAGATAAAATGCAAAAGATGACCCTCAATGAAAGAGGTTGACACAGTGGTTGTAACAATGAGTTAAGTCCAGCAGAGATTGTGAGAATGATGCAGGATTAAGCAGTATTTAATTCTGGTAAATATAAGGTAAACATGAATAGGATCCTACTTGATGGAACCTACCAAGAACAACAAAAGCAGTGAGGAAATCAAAGGATGAATTGCATTAAGTAAATCTACTGTCAAGGACTTGTCCAGACGCTTTCTCAAAAAGTTGCAAATAGAGATACCATTTGACCCAGCAATTCCACTACTGGGAATATACCCTGAAGAGACCATAGCTGACATCCAAGCAGATATATGCACACCCATGTTTATTGCAGCTTTGTTCACAATAGCAAGGAGTTGGAAACAACCTAAGTGCCCATCAACAAACGAATGGCTAGAGAAGCTGTGGTATATTCGCACAATGGAATACTATGCTGCATTAAAAAACAAGGAACTTATGCAATATTATTCAAAATGGTTGACTCTGGAGAACATTATGCTGAGTGAAATATCCCAGTCACAAAAGGACAAATATTACATGATGCCACCGTTGTAGAATGGGACTGTCCTTGGGGTTGGGGAGAGACTGAGTAAGATGGGTTCAATAATGTATACTGCACTGAAACAGAGGAGGGAGAGAACCGTCTAAAAGAGAGATGTAACTGGGTATTTCTGTCATCACAGGAGACTAGAGCGAGGGCTGCATGGTGGAGGGGACCTGGGGGAGGGTTTGTAAAACAATGAAAGAATCTTTTCTTCTACTTTTCCATAATTTTTGGACTCGTACTTATAACTTGTTAGTCAAATTTGTGTCTTCTAGGTTGCAACACCCCCATGATACATCTTCAAGGATATGTACATGTACAGCCAAGCACAATCAATAAGAGTGCATCTGAATTCCAAAATCAATCTCCATAATAGTCTACGTGTTTCCTACTGCCAAAGGGGCCCTTTAGAGTAGTGAGAGAAGATCTTCACCCTGAAACCCACAGCGTCCCTTTTCAGCAGGAAGTAGCTAAGAGAATACGCCGTCCCCTTTTCCTTATGACTCAGGGTGAAGTCTCTCTCAGGGAGGAGTGATAGGGAATGGCAAAGGATACACTGACAAAGAAGATTAATCAGAACTGGCTTTGACAAGCACTGTGGCATTTGGACAAGAACAAACTGGGAGGAGGGTAGAGAGAATAGTGCAACAATGAATGAGTGGAAGCCCAAAATCTCTGTAAATGTTTATGAAAATTAATAAAATATAATTATAAAAAAAAAAAAAGGACTTGTCCAGAGTACTGAAGAGCAATGATGTCAGTCTAGAGACTATGGTGGACCTGATCCAGGCCATGGTCTTTGCAGTTACTTGCTATGTATCAGAGAGCTGAACAATGACTATTGATGATTTTGAATTGTGGTGCTGAGATAAGCATTGAACATACCATGGACTGCCAAGAGAACAAATGGGTCTGTCTTGGGGGGGATGAAAGCAAGTTGTTTCTTGGAGGCAAGGATTTTGAAGCTCTGTCTCACGTAATTTGGGCATGTGGCCAGGAGGGACCAGACCTTAGAGAATGACACCATGCTTGGAGGGCTGGAGAGACAGAAGAGGAAGACCCTGGATGAGATGGAGTGACACAATAAATGGGGTAAGGGTGTAGGTGTGTCATCCAGTGAGACTGGCTTAGGATACGGCACAATTCAGAGCTACGGTACATTGGGCTGCTATGAGTTGTAGGTGACTCGATGGCACATAACAACAACAACAACTATAGCAATTTCCTTTAAAAATAAACCAAAACAGGTAATTTTAAAATTGATGCTGTATATTTTTGGCTCAGACCAAAGGTATCCTCCATCATAAAATGAAAACTCAAAGCTTATGTTGTTGTTAGGTGCCTTGAAGTTGATTACAGCCCATAGCAACCCAATGAACAGCAAATCTGTACCCTTCCCTGTCCTGTGCCATTCTCATCATTTCTGATATACTTAGGCCATTGTTACCGTCACTGTGTCAGTCCATCTCACAGAGGGCCTTTCTTTCTTTTGTTTATTCCATTTTTGCAAAAGTGTCTTATTCCAAGGACTACCTTTTCTAACAACATGTTGAAAGTAATATGAGATAAAATTTCATCATCCTTACCTCTAAGGAGCACCCTATTTACACTTTCTCCAAAACATATTTGTTTGTTCTTTTGATAGTTCATGGAATATTCAATACTGCTCTCCAACATAGCAACTAAAAGGCATCAATTTTCTTATCATTTTCCTTACTCATTGTCCAGATTTTAGATGCATAGCAAGTAATCAAAAAGCTCATAATTTTGGTAAAGCATCCAAACCAATGCTGGTTTCAGAGGTTTATACTTAGACTTCTGGAGAGCAGGGCTGACTTAGGCCCTTTGTAATACAGATGACTTGCATAGGACAGTATAGAAGATACAGGGATGATGTTATGTGTTGTGGAGTTGAATATGACACAAAGTGATCCTATGAACAGCCAGCTTGAATTCTGCCCTATCCTGTGACATCCTCATCATCTCTGATGCTCTCAAGCCCATCACTGAAGTCACCATGCCATCCTACCTTACTGGAGATCTTCCTCTTTTTCGCTAAAACCTTCCATCTTTCCAAGCATGGTTCCATTCCAAGGACTAGCCTCACCTAGCTACATGTCCAAAGTATGAAAGATTAAGCTTCTCCATCTTTGCTTTTAAGGAACACTCTGGTTGCACTTTTCTCAAGATATATGTTTGTTTTTTTGGCAGTCCATGAGATACTCAGTACTCTTCTCCAGCACTGCGACTTAAAGGCACCACTCCAACTCAAAGGCACCACATTTTTTTTTCATCCTTATGGACATCAAAAGGTTCTATTCTTAGGTCATCAAGGGACATTACTTAGTTGGTATTGTGACCATGCCCAATTACAGTAAAAGATTAGATTCTTGGGACAGAGGTCCTCAGCCAGGCCCAGGTTTAAAAGATTCAAAAGGAGGCAGTGCAAAGGACTGTACCTTAGGGGTTTAGACATTTGGCGACCCAAGGCGTTCACGTCTGTGGGTGAGGGAAGCCAAGATTTCAGGGCATCCTCTGAAAGCTGGAAGCTGGAGAACGCCAGCACCAGACGGGAGAATGCCAGCGCCAGACGGGAGAACGCCGCCGCCAGACGGGGTTCCACCGCGAGAGGTGCCGGGAAGAGACCCGGGAAGAACAACAGCCAGCCACCTACCGCGGAACTCCAGAGGAGCGAAGACTGTGAGACCCCAGAGGAACGAAGACTACCAGACACTGTGTGACCCCCCT